>NC_070590.1:4925850-4943224 GCF_027409825.1 Scomber japonicus | reverse complement strand
ATATCAGCTAGCAACGACAACTGGAATAAGTACTTCAGTGATATCACCTAGCAACAACAACTGGAATAAGCCCTCCAGTGATATCAGCTAGCAACGACAACTGGAATAAGTCCTCCAGTGATATCACCTAGCAACAACAACTGGAATAAGTCCTCCAGTGATATCACCTAGCAACGACAACTGGAATAAGTCCTCCAGTGATATCACCTAGCAACAACAACTGGAATAAGTCCTCCAGTGATATCCGCTAGCAACAACAACTGGAAAGTGTCCTCCAGTGATATCACCTAGCAACAACAACTGGAATAAGCGTGAGTCTGGTGTCACATAGAGTGACGTAGCGTAGAGACGTAGAGAGACGTCACGGACAGTCAAATCCAATGTGAGTGTCTGTTTTGACTGTTCCCTCCTTTCCTTCCTTCTTTCCTTCCTTCCGTCTGTCCTCCCTTTCTTCCTTCCTTCCTCTTTTCCTTCCTCACTCCCTCATTTCCTTCATTCCTCCCTTCCTTCTTTCCTTTCCTTCCTTCCCTCCCTCCTTCCCTTCCATCCTCCCTCCCTCCATCCTTCCTCCCTCCTTTCCTTCCTTCCATCTGTTCTCCCTTTCTTCCTTCCTTCCTCTTTTCCTTCCTCCCTCCCTCCTTCAATCATTGGGGTCAGAAGTAGTTTCAAAGAGGATCAACTGAATATTTTTACTGATCATTATTACTACACGTCTAAAGTTGGACTGGCAGTTTTGATTCTATTACCCCCCTTTGTGATTTTATGCCATTTACCAAAAAAAAGTAGCTAAAATAAAAGCCTCGGCCTACGTGTGTGTGTGATATGGCAGAATGCATTTACAGTGCATTTCTGAGATGGAGTCAATCATTTAACAGATAAAAGAGCAAAGATGCATCCTAAGGCTAACCCCCCTTTGCATTCTCTACTACCTCCAAGGCTTAAGAGGAACAACAACAACCCAAAAAACAAAAATCCTTAAACACACCCCCCTCCCCGAAAAAAAACCATGTGCTCAGTTTCTAGTGCATCTAAAACTTCTTCTTCTTCTTCTTCTTCCCTCACCCTTTCTTGCAGAGTGTCTCTATTTATAGAGCAGCATTAAGCCTTTAGATCTAACCCGCTCCCTGTCAGCAGAACAATAGCATAGGTAAGCTAGATTATAGAACATCTCTTATTTCTATCGGCCTACGCGTCAAAAAGAAAAGAGGAAAAAAGAGAAGAAGATATTGTATTTAGCTATTGGCAGCCAATTGACAACAGAGAGTACAGGTGGATTGTCTCTTTCTGTTGAGGTTTTTAAAAGTCAAATAATACCAATTTTCCACATAATTATATATATATATATTTATTTATTTCTTTTTTCCCCCACTTTGATTTTAAGATTAATAGACAGAAACAAGGTATAGACTTTTTCTTCACAAACATCTAGACACCAAAACCCCACCCAAAAAAAACATACCAATAACCAAGAATAAATTAGAAATAAATAAATAAAAATAATAATTAAATAATAATAATTTAGAATAATAATAATAATAATAATGAAAATAATAATAATAAAAATAAAATAAAATAGTAATAATAATAAAATAATAATAAAAAATAAAATAAAAATAACATAAAAACAATTGTAATAAAAATAATAATAAATAAAATTAATAAATAAAAATAATAATAAAATAATGAAAAAAATAAAAATAAAATAAAAATAATAATAAAATAATAATAATAAAAACAAATAAATAAATACAAGTAGTTAAAAAAAGAGAAAAAAAGGAAGACAAAAAAAAGAGGAAAAAAAACCAACAAACCCATAATTATATTTGTTAAAGTTTACAGGATCAGCTCCTTTCATCGTCAGCCTTTAACTTATTGTGCTTGCGTGATCTCGTAAGGTAAGATTAGTGACATTGATGGACAGATAATTCATCCAATCACTTGCCAAGTAGTTTTTAAAAGCCCGTTTTCCTTTTTCCAAACAGTTTCCAAGCACAAAGAGCAACACGGTCGCTCCATTTTTGTCTTATTCTCTATCTTTACCTTGTCATTGCTGGTGATTTAGTGTTATAGTGTAATGTAAAAGTCAAAATGACCCAAAAGAAATCACTTGAAGGCTTAAAATGTGTTTGTAGAAGTCTCCCTCACATGCGCTTTGCTCGTTGCGTGTTGAACTGGAAGTCCCCCGAGGCTAAGGAATTTCAATGATCCGTGTGTATATCTTTGTAAAGGATCATTATATATCAAAGAGAGACATATTGAAACAAGAATAAAAAGAACCAAAACACTGCTTATGTCAACATGTGCAGTCCAGATACACATAGCAGCACCTAATCTAAATGTGGCAAATACCACTAATTGCTTTACAAAATTGCAGAACTGGACCTCGCCAATACCACACACACTAACTCACGCACACTTCTTCTTCTGCTTGTCTTGGTGGTGAGTTTTCTTTAGTAAATATAAGATTCATGTTGTCATCCTTTTTTTTAACCCCTCCTGTTGTTCTTGAGTCAAGGAAGTGAAGGGAGGAAGAAGGAAGGAAAGGGAGGGAGGAAGGAAAGGAGGGAGGGAGGAAGGGAAAAAGGAGCGAGGAAGGAAAAGGATGGATGGATGAATGGAAGGAAGGGAGGGAGGAAGAAGGAAGGAAAGGAGGGAGGAAAGGAGGGAGGAAGGAAGGGAGGAAGAAGGAAGGAAGGAAGGAAAGGTGGAAGAAAGAAGGAAAGGAAGAAGGAAGGATGGAAGGGAGGAAGAAGGAAGGAAAGGAGGAAGAAGGAAGGAAAGGAGGGAGGAAGAACCAAGGAAAGAAGGGAGGACAAGAGAGAGGAAGGAAGGATGGAAGGGAGGAAAGGAGGGAAGAAGGAAGGAAAAAGGAAGGAAAGGAAGGAGGAAGAAGAAGGAAGGAAAGGAGGGAGGAAGGATGGGAGGACGGAGGAAAGGAACAGACGGGGTCAATTTGAATGTGTCTGAATGTTACTACCGCTACTACTAAAATAAACAGTGTTGGTGATGATGATGATGATGATGATGATGATGATGATGATGACAACTTGCTTTAAAAAAACAAGATTAAGTGTGATGGAAGAGGAAAGACAATCAGCCCTGAGACAGTCTGGAGGACCCTTCACCCTAAAAAAAGACACTCCCAGAATACCTGGAGACCACCTGATCCTGCTTTAGCCCCTTTAAGCAATGTTCACTATTCATCCAGTAAACCCCCCCCCCCCCCCCCCCGAAAACACACACACACACACACACACACACACACACACACACACACACACACACACAGACCTAATTTAACATCACACTCTGGAGCAAACAAACGTCTGCAGCCTGTGTGTGTGCATCTTCTCCTTTTTTTCGACTTAATGGTGAGCAGAGTGTGCGTGCATGAGTGTGTGTGTGTGTGTGTGTGTGTGAGTGTGTATTTGTTTACTGCATGTTTGTGCACGAATGAGTGTGTGTGCGTGTGTGTCCTTGATTCGTGTGTACACGTGTGTTTACGAGAGCGTGCGTTCTACAGTATCATTCGAATTTCCAGGAGAGCAAATTAATTGGCAGCCTTTTGCAATAATTGACTTTTACCACACATATACACACATATACACACACACACACACACACACACACACACACACACACACACAGCTCTCTCTCTCTCTCACACATACACACACATGCTGCTCACTGACAACAAAGCTGCTGGGAGGAGGGAGGGATGATGAAGCGAATCCAAAATTCAATCGACTGTGTTCTTGTTTTGAGCAGAAGGCACACAGTGTACTGTACTGTGAGAGGCCATAAAACTCTCACTCTCCACCAAAAAAAAAGAAAAAAAAGAAAAAAGGAAAAAAAAAAAAAAAAAGCCTTTGGTAGACACACAGACGTTTCAGCAATCACCCTCCATCAAAACACTTTGTCTCGCATACAAAAATAAGACTTGGCATCAGAGTGGAATACCAAATCAGCCCCATTAAGGGAGCAGAGGGGCACTCGCTACTTAGCAACCAAAAGGAATTAAAGCTGCAATATCCCTGTAATAAAAGGAATAAGATCAAGTCCTCCTTTTTTTTTCTTCTTGTCTGAAAATAGAGAGGGCTGAAAAGTCATCTTTGAGCTTCCCCCGTTCCAACTTCTTGATTGACAGACTTTGGGAGTCACAGATACCACACAGGAAATGATTATAATGGCTCTGTCTGTCGGAGCTGCTTGTTTGAGAGAAAAAGGTGATTATACTTGGGGGATTATATAATTAGTAGTATTTATGCTTCAAAGACGATGGAGCTTGTCACATACTTGTCGCATACTGTATATACTATATTTAAATCTACTTTTATTGTAAGCTACTTCTAATGTTCTAATGTCATGTTATTGCGTTAATGTATTCCCTTTTAAAATGCTTTGATATTGTATTTCAACATGCTAGACAGATAAGTATGATAAGTTAATGTGCTGTTAAAGCAAAAGAGCTCAATATGTTACGGCTAACAGCTCTGTCAATAATTCAATGAAGCCGAACTGATATACAAACCTTCTATTTTAAACATGTTTCGAGCTACAGTTAAAGTCACATTTACTCATCAATAAAATCAATCTCTCATTTATTTTGAGATCGTAAACAAACAGGAGCAAGGCCCAAAACAGGAAGGAGTAAAGGACGATTTTTATTTTTTTGTAATATTATCTATACATGAGCTAAAAATAAAAAAGAGTGCAGCACTGGAGGAAAGCAAATTCCATATAAATCAATTTCCAGGCCCGCTGCTGCTGCTGCTAGCTGCTAGCTTGCTGCTGCTAGCTGCTAGCTTGCAAACCTCAATGCAATCTCTTGCAGATGGTCTCAGTCCGTCCGAAAAATTATGCATTTCTGGACTCTCCACATTCATCCAAGATAAATGAGTCAGCAGATGGATTACCCAACATCTCTAACCTCTGCCCCACATGTAGCCAAAGCATGTTAACACATACTTTGGCACCTTTACATGTTAATGAAATGTCAAAGTATGATTTATAACTACTCTGCACTGACATACAACATATTTTTAGAGGATGACACATGGTTTGCTAGTTAGTGAGACATTTCTGTGCAGTGCAGGCGACTGTTAATACCAGGAGGGGAGTTCTGGTCCTCTGAAATGAGGCCAACGCGGAAGTAACTTAGAGCTGCATTCTATCAAAAGGCCACCAGGGGGCGACCGTCTCTATACAAGTCAATGGAGAATTCACTAACTTCTCACTTGATTTCTAACCTCAGTAAACGTTTTCAAAATGTGTTTATGGTCTCAATCGCTAGTTTAAAGCCTTCTTCAATGCAGTATGATGTTCATTTGGGACATTTTGGCCTCCCTGATTTTATATTTGATGATAAAGCAGGGTATGCATTAGGGCGTGGCTACGTCCTGATTGACAGGTTGATTGCCCAATGTCCTCGAGATACAGCCCTCTTAACCATCTCGCTCTGCCCAAGGCCCCGCCTCATGCCCATATAAGTAGAATCCGTGTTTTTATTTTTCCCAGCATGCACCTGAAATTTTCAAGATGGCGCTGCCTAGATACGATACTAACGGCTTCCGAGCAGCAGTCCACAAACCAATGGGTGAGGTCATGGATGTTACGTCCATTTCTTTTATACAGTCTATGATTAATACCCATACAGCCTCTTCCAGGAAGGCAGCTACAGGTGTTAGGTAAAAACAAGCTGAGCAAAATTAGGTTGAAGGCAACAGGCTACGTCTATAGTCTCTAGAGTGTGCCTCCAGACACAGAGCTGTCAACTTGGTCAGCCGGAGGACTCTATCACCTAGAGGATCATACCTCACGTACTGCTTGGCTGGGGCTATTTTTATGTTTTATTTCTTTTAAAAAACACTGCTTTTCCAAGAAGCCCACGGCACAGGTACACTGAGTACTGGCTAAGGAGCGCAGCTGCTCAGTGTAACACGTTTCCAATAAAGTCACATTTGCTCAGGACAGAGGTCTAACAAGTCCCCCCCCCCCACACACACACACACTTCCCCCTAACCACCACCACTACCACCACCTCGACTCACCCTCCCCTTACCTTCCCCTACTTCCTCCGCCTGTCTGTGCTAGAAATAAAAATATCAGTCTGACAGCAACGACTGATGTTACAGTATTATAAGTCGACCCCTGCGTTGTGTCACCTCTCGCTTGTCTGTCCCCTGACGTGCCCTCCTCCCCTCTCGTGTAACATAACCCAGCCGAGGCTCGTCCAGCTGCATAATCCCGGCGGTGTTTGGAGCCGTAAATCAACAGGTCAGGGGAAGTATTACAAGGAGTGGAGTGGGAAGGGAAAGGAGGAATTTTAAGTTGCAGAGAAGCAGTTACATTATGCTACTAAAGCATGAGCTACTGCTGTTTATCCACTCCATCTGTCATCCTGTGTTAATGTACACCAGGAAACAGCAGGGATATATATGTGTGTGTGTGTGTGTGTGTGTGTGTGTGTGTGTGTGTGTGTGTGTGTATGTGTGTGTGTGTGCACAGCCAGGACAGAACATCAGCTGTGGTATAAAAAAAAAAAAAAAAAAAAAAAAAAAGTACATGCAAACCGCTTAACACTTTGGGCCATACTTTTATTTTTTTTTCTGAACTACTTCTTTTCCTACTACTTGCTTTTAATAGCACTTTCCCCCCGCCACCCCTCCCTCCCTAGAGTCTCCTGTCTCTCTTCTCAGTCATGCATACACACACAGAGACAGACGCGCGCACACACACACACACACACACACACACACACACATTTAAGAATTTGTGGCCTGGAAGGCAGTCAAGTTTCATTAATTTCTCGGTTTGGGTACAGTACAGTGTGTTCCTGGACTCACATCTGCGAGCGATCATAAATGCTGGAATGCTGGCAGAACATCCAGACCTGCCGGCACAAATATGTCGTCATCAGTGTGAGGGAAGAGCCGGCACGACGCCAAAACAGCCGACCAGCCGTCAGCCAAACAGCCGAACAAATGCAGCGGAGATAGAAACAGAGACAAAGAGCAATGGGAAAGCAGCCCTACCGCCTCGCTGCGTTCATATCCAAAATTCTTTGCATTTCTCTTCTTCTATAAACGCTCTGGACATTTACGTAGGCATTTCACTCCCACACTCAAAGATTGAGATCAAGACTGAAACAAAAGCTTTTAATTTCAGGGAGTCAGAGGAACAGACAGAGGGGGAAATTTGCCTTTTGGCTATGTGTGGCACATTTATTATAATTTTAGTTAATGTGTGCCGTTCAGGTCAAATAAACTACAGAATTAAATGTAAATAATTAGACTCAGTCAGGTGCACACACACACACGACTCTTAGAGGAGAACATATTCATCTTTTTTAGGTTATTTGGTCGTCTATTTCTTTTATTGGCATGCCATTGCTCTTTTTTGTCATTAACTGGCAGTCAGACATGTTCTAGTTACTCTAAACCAAACTTGTTTTCTTAAATCATACAACCCCAAAAAGATCTACTAATAGGCAACATAAAGTTATAGTACCAAATGAGGTGTTTATAAAAAACAAAAAAAAAAGACCAATCCCATTTTTTTTTCAGCCCTTTTCAGAAACACTGCTCTTCTAAACTTCTAAACCTCACTCTGGAAATATACTGTACTGGCTGACTAATGCTCAAACCAAACACAAGCATACCAAAGTGCTGAAGGCTGTGTGACACATCAACACACACACAGCGCCTAGCGTACATATGACCTGAAGTGACAGCAGATTATCATGTTAGAAAAACGGACTTATCAATAATGTAGAGCAGCGGGATCATTTTCATTCAAGGGCCACATACAGTACAATTTGATCTCATGTGGGCCGGGTCATTAAAAAGATGGAAGGAAGGAAGGAAAAAAGAAAGAAAGGAAGGGAGAAAGGACAGAAGGAAGGAAGGAAGGAAAAGAAGACAGGAAGGAAAGACGGAAGGAATGAAGGAAGAAAGAAAGAAAGAAAGGGAGGAAGGACAGAAGGAAGGAAGGAAAAAGGGAGGGAGGAAGGAAGGCAGGAAGGAAGGAAGGCAGGAAGGAAAGATGGAAGGAAGGAAGGCAGGAAAGAAGGAAAAAAGAAAGAATGAAAGGGAGGAAGGACAGATGGAAGGAAGGAAGAAAGGAAGGAAAGACAGGAATGAAAGATGGAAGGAAGGAAGGAAGGAAGGAAGGAAGGAAGGAAGGAAGGAAGGAAGGAAGGAAAGATGGAAGGAAGAAAGTGGGCCGGATTGGATCCCTCGGCGGGCCGATTCTGGCCCACGGGCCGCATGTTTGACACCCCTGCTGTAGAGAGTAGGAGATGATATGTGGACTTTAACTCTGCACAGTACAGCTGATATGTTGTATGGGAAGTTGATGAATGCAATGATGAAGACTCATGATGAAGACGATCTTTTGCAGGTATAAATGACCAAAGCATAGAGCTAAGTATTGCATGTAATACTGTTTTTATTATGCAGAGTAGAAACTTGTTTTAAAGGGTAGTTCCAACAGTTTTTTTCTAAAGTCTTTAACACTGAAACAGGTTTTTCTTGCTGTAATCATTCCTTTCTCTTTATACTGTAGCGGTGACGGATCCCATCTGAATGTGTTTACAATGCAAATGACTGGGGGAATAAAAGTTCACTCAAAAGTTACATTATTTGTAGTTGTCTTAAATGCTTCATGTTTCCCCCTGAACACTGTGTCTCTTTTGAGCTATGGTGGAAAGGATAGGAAGGATAGGAACATTGGCACTAAAAGAACTTCATCTGTGAAAAGAAACCTACTTGATTTAACTATTTTGGATTGAAGCCTTTTTATATTAGCTTTAGATAAACATTTCAGTCCACTTGTGCACAGAAGGATGACTGTGGATTTTGAAGGCATTATGAAGGGATCTGTTAACATCCAAAGCACATGAACAGGAGAAATCATTACAGCAGCGAAAGTCAAAATCGGCACCTGGCTTGTTGTTTTAAGAGAGACTTTAGAAAAAAAAAAAAAAAAAAACTGTAAACCTATCCTTTAACCACAAAATGAGCAAAACTTCTGGGTTTGGATATATAATATAAAACATGAAGGGTTTCAGGAAACATACATATACCTAAAGAGTGAGTAAAGCAACATATCTTTATACTGACACTGACACTTTTTAAACAGCTGATATAATGCTATGGGCACATTTCAGTATGTACTCATAAAGTATTGAGCAAATAGACAGTGCAATCCACCCTCCTCTATATTTAAATACTCTTCAGCTGCCTCACTACCATCTCTCCCATTCATATATAATCATACTGTGCCCTTGAGCAAGACACTTAGCCTGCGACTGTTTAAATAAAGATGGATCCGTTTTTAATGTGCTTTAAGGTCGGTCTCATGCACACACACACACACACACACACACACACACACACACACACACACACATACGCAGATAGCTAATACAGGAACTCTTTACTATGTATACATACAGTAAACAGAGGATTAAAGACTCTTAAGCTATAAAGGCAGTGAGATGAGAAGTTGTTGCTAACGGAGATGAGGGTATGAGGATATATGAGGGTGTTCAGCAGAGAGAGTCTTATTGGTAATCTTATTATGCTTCATCGGCTCGATCCGAGAACAAACTGTGAATCATATCAGTCTGGTCTGGTCTTGTTTGGCGAGTTTCAGTACAAGACACACACACACACACACACACACACACACACACACACACATACACATATACACACTTAGTCACACTGCATATTATCCACTGTAGTAATAACTGACTGATACATATTTACTGTACAATTTATTAACCCTACTTTCGTACTCCCAGGTCAAATTGACCCCATCTCTTCTTTCCTCACTTCCTTCCACCCTTCCTTGCTTCCTTTCTTCCTTCCTCCCTCCCTCATTACTCCTTTCCTTCCTTTCCTTCCTTCCTCTTTTCCTCCCTCCCTCCCTTCCTTCCATCCTCCCTCCCTCCTTCCTTACTCCTTTCCTTCCTTCCTCTATTCCTCCCTCCCTCCTTACTCCTTTCCTTCCTTCCTCTTTTCTTCCCTCTCTCCCTCCTTACTCCATTCCTTCCTTCCTTCCTTCCTTCCCTCCTCCCTCCCTCCCTCCTCCCTTACTCCTTTCCTTCTTTCCTCTTTTCCTCCCTTCCTCTCTCCTTACTCCTTTCCTTCCTTCCTTTCTCCTTTCCTTCCTCCCTTCCATGTCTCCTTAATTCCTTCCTCTTTTCGTCCTTCCTTCCTTCCTTCCTTCCTTCCTTCCTTCCTTCCTTCCTCCCTCGACCTGAGGACAATAGGAGGGTTAAAACCACACTTGTGCAATAGTTAAAGACCCTGGGAAAAAAGTGACTCAACGGTCTTCATCATGTGACCTGAAAGCTGCTAACATGTTGATCTCAGGTTATAATTATGTTTTTGTTGTTTTTTGGGGTCAAATACGAACAAAAGAAGCCAAACTACTAAAATATGATATGTTATCTAAATACAAGTAGCTGCAAAACAACTTCAGCTAAATAAATCTAAATTTGTTTTATATTGAATCAGAAATGATCTGATCAAAGAATGACTAAACCAGATTATGAATATGACTCAGCACTAGTTTTGATTGAGTTTAGAAAGACTATTATTGCTCTGTGGTTTATTTGTGGTTTAACTGCAATCAAATACAGTTCTAGGTAAAACATAAAATGATTATTTGGGTTTTTAAAGGTTATAATTTAGCATGAAATTGGTCAAAGTTAGTAAAATAATGGAGCTATTTTCCATTACCGGTGTAAAGGTGCTGCTATTAATTAGAGAAAACAACATTCAAGACCTCAGCATGCACCCAAAAAGGGGCTGAGTCACAGTCCTCCACCCTGCTCGAACCCCCATCTGCAGGCTTTGGCTCTGCAAACACTGTCAAGTACTAAACGTCAGGCGGAGATTAAAAAAAAAAAAAAAGAAAAAAGAAAAAAAAAACAACAACGTGGAGAGAGGACTGAGACAGAACGAGACGAGAGGAAAAAAATAAATAGCTGGCACAAGGTAGACTGTACATACTGTACCCTCAGAGGTGGCAGGCAGCCCAGACTGGCAAGCCGCCAAGCTCTCCGTACAACAAGCACAGAGAGACAGACAGACAGAGAGACAGATAGACAGAGAGACAGACAGAGAGACAGAAAGATAGATAGACAGAGTGGAAAGCAGAGGGGAGGGAGGAGGCAACAGCAGCAGCGTCTGAAACGCTCCACATCCACGACACGCTGTGCATACCAAAAAGCCTCTCTCCACTCTCTCGCTTCATCTCCCCAATATTCTGTCTTTTCTGAAGCGAG
The DNA here is from genome assembly GCF_027409825.1 of Scomber japonicus. Classification (NCBI taxonomy): domain Eukaryota; kingdom Metazoa; phylum Chordata; class Actinopteri; order Scombriformes; family Scombridae; genus Scomber; species Scomber japonicus. The sequence continues at coordinate 4,931,925 of NC_070590.1, read as the reverse complement.
CTGAAGGATGATGGCGGCGGCGGCAGAACAGGAGGAGGAGGAGGTGGAGGAGGAGGAGGAGGAGGAGAGGAGGAGAGGAGGAGAAAGGAGGGGCTGAGGTTGAGGGTTTTGGGACTTGGTGAAGTGTCATCATTACAGAGAGACACGATAAAAATCGAGACGCAGTGTCAGACCGAGAAAAGCCTTGAAAGTCAAATGGTGGAGGCGGAGGTGGAAGAGAGAGAGAGAGAAAAAAAATGAAATCGTGCAAAAAAAAAAAGACAACAAAAACTATCAAAGCAGCTTTGCCTCAGCGCTGTCTCTTCCCTAACCGTCGCCCGTCTCGACAGAAGCGCTTGTCTTGCCTTTTACGCCAGACCAAAGCGGCTATGAATCAACACTGATGTGTGTAACAGCACAGGTTGATGTTGTGCATCAAGACAGCCCCGCTTTGGAAAGAGGAAAAAAGAGAAAGAAAGAAAAGAAGAAGAAGAAAAAAAAAAAAGTTTGTGCACTTGCTGCCACTGTTGCTAAAAATACACTGCCCACATCTTCCGCTCGGTTGCCTTTCTCAAGGTGGAGTGTGTGGTTCTTCCTAGAGTTTTCAATCTTCTGCTTTTTCCATTTGATCTCGTATCAACTCACTTTCACCTCACGTCAATTGGTACAAATTGTAGAGTTATTATTCACCTGTTGATATAATGGTATGGTTTTATAATGATCCACTTTAATGTTTAACTCAGGGGTGGTCGAAGGTTGTATTAATGTTCTCTTGATCTTTAAAAAGTAATCATGTTAAAGCTTTAAAAATCCCAAATACACATGTACTGACTGTAATCCAAACCATGATCCTCCCCTCAAAATTAAACATGAGATGGATTTCATTTGGATGTTTTGGAAAGAGCTTTTAGTGCTGTTAACCCTGCATATGCACGTCTGGTACTAATACTGTCAGAATCACTTACTGAATGTTTTTAGTCCATGACTTTTTATACCACCTTAAAATACTGCCTGTTTTTTTTTTTTCTGCTTTGTTATTCCTTAAATCACATTTAGTTTTGGTTCATGGTGACTCGGTTACATTATCAGTGATCCTGCTCGATGTACACTAACCCTTATTGATAGAAATGAAGTGGAAAAATACTAAACATTTGAGAAATACAATCTACAAAGCTAAAAGAAAAACACAGCTACATAACATTTGTATGCAAAACATTACAGATGATAATAAAGAAGCTTCTCCTGCTGCAATTAAGTGCAACAGACTTTCTTTAGGTTATTTAAATGCTACTTAAATAATACTTTTATACTTATTATTATTACACTGACATGCTACTATTAGCATTATAGCTTCCTCAACTACAGAGCTTTTATCCATTACCCATTCTCTTTTTCTATCACTGCCATTACAACTTGTTCTTGCACATTTATTGCTAGGTATATTATATTATATTATATTATATTATATTAGCATTACTGTTATAACTGCAAAGATTATTACAATGACATTTTCCCCAATATGATTCTAACTCCAAATTTGCTTTCAGGCTAGGTGGATCTGAAACCAAGTCATTTTAAATGCTACTTAAATAATACTTTTATATTTTTATACTTCTAATACTGCCACTGTTATTATTACACTGACATGCTACTAATATTAGCATTATAACTTCCTCAACTACTGAGCTATTATTATTTCTAAACCTTCGATTACCCATTCTCTTTTTCTATCACTACCATTACAACTTGTTCTTGCTACTACTAGTGTGCTAGGTATATTATATTATATTATATTATTAGCATTACTGTTACTGTTATACCTGCAGAGATTATTACAATGACATTTTCCCCAATATAATTCTAGCTCTAAGTTTGCTTTCAGGCTAGGCGGATCTAAAGCCAAGTCATTTTAAATGCTACTTAAATAATACTTTTACACTGTTATTATTACACTGACATGCTACTATTAGCATTATAGCTTCCTCAACTACTCAATAACCCATTACCCATTCTCTTTTTCTATCACTACCATTACAACTTGTTCTTGCACATTTATTGCTAGGTATATTATATTATATTATATTATATTATATTATATTATATTATATTAGCATTACTGTTATAACTGCAAATATTATTACAATTTTCCCCAATATGATTCTAACTCCAAATTTGCTTTCAGGCTAGGTGGATCTGAAACCAAGTCATTTTAAATGCTACTTAAATAATACTTTTATATTTTTATACTTCTAATACTGCCACTGTTATTATTACACTGACATGCTACTAATATTAGCATTATAGCTTCCTCAACTACTGAGCTATTATTATTTCTAAACCTTCGATTACTCATTCTCTTTTTCTATCACTACCATTACAACTTGTTCTTGCTACTACTAGTGTGCTAGGTATATTATATTATATTATATTATATTATATTAGCATTACTGTTACTGTTATAACTGCAAAGATTATTACAATGACTTTTTCCCCAATATGATTCTAACTCTAAGTTTGCTTTCAGGCTAGGCGGACCTGAAGCCAAGTCATTTTAAATGCTACTTAAATAATACTTTTACATTTCTAATACTGCCACTGTTATTATTACACTGACATGCTACTATTAGCATTATAGCTTCCTCAACTACTGAGCTATTATCCATTACCCATTCTCTTTTTCTATCACTACCATTACAACTTGTTCTTGCACCTTTATTGCTAGGTATATTATATTATATTATATTATATTAGCATTACTGTTACTGTTACACCTGCAAAGATTAATACAATGACTTTTTCCCCCAATATGATTCTAACTCTAGGTTTGCTTTCAAGCTAGGCGGACCTGAAGCCAAGTCAGGTTAACTTGGATCCATGTCAGCAGCGAGAGCATGGCTCATCTCCACCGGAGCATGCAGAGAGCTGCACGCACACTTCAGGAACAGTCAACAAGTGTCTGAAGCACGAGATTACCTCGCCTAACCCTTCAGCTTCCACTTTGTAATATCGCTTGACTTTAAAAGAAAAAAATATAACAAAACTCCATGCTAACTTTTTTTGCCACTGAACTGCACGACATGAAACAACATAAACATGAATCGAGCTCCAGGAGAGAGGCTTTAGGGCAGGATGTTATGTCTGAGGAGACACATAGCAGGGGCACACACTGGGAGACTAGTATAAAATCTCCCAAACATTCACTATCCTATTTGTGTCCGTGACAGAGCTCTCTTCTTTCTGGAGTTGACAAGTGAGTGAGATGGGAAGAGAGAGTGTGTGTGTGTGTGTGTGTGTGTGTGTGTGAAACTGTGAAAACGGGGTGTAATTTTAAAATAAACAGTGAATACTTCCTCGGAGCAACTTTTGTTTTTTGACACGCTGAGTTGTGTGCTGAGCCAATTCACCGGCACAGCTTGAGTTCGTCATTCATCTTTGTCACAACATAGCAGGAGTGTCAGCATCCATCTCAGTCATTGTTTAAGTTTTTGGTGAGATACGAACAAACATGATCCTGGCAATTATTGTTTTCTATCCTACTGACGGTGGTGGGCCGGGGGAACTCGGAGGGGGGGGGGGGGGGGGGGGGGGTTGTTTGGTATGCCCATCAACTACAATAACAACATTAATGCCAAGCAGACATTGGGACCGCTTAGTGTGGAAAACATACAGAGGACCAAACACAGGGCTTAATCTGTAGGCCAACGTCAACACATGGATTTGGGGTTTTGTGTGTGTGTGTGTGTGTGTGTGTGTGTGTGTGTGTGTGTGTGTGTGTGTGTGGAGAAGGGGTTCCCTCAGAGGTCCCATGGCTTTTACAGTGTCTCAATAAACCATCTGCACTTAGGGCCTTAGGAGTGAGGAGCTCATGCTATTAAAGTGCGACTGTGCTAAGTAGGCTCAGAGCACAAGGACTGCTGGTATGTGTGTGTGTGTGTGTGTGTGTGTGTGTGTGTGTGTGTGTTTGGACCAATCAAAGGTGTCCAAGTGTTCTGACTTTTAATGTCACAGACGTACAGGATGACAGGATGATGATGATGTGCAGGCACCTCTTGGGTTACTGTTTCCTGTGTAGTTCTGCTCAGCCTTACTGAGCCCGAAACAGTTATTTAATCCACAAATCACTTAAACTGGGTTGTGCTCCACATCCACATATTTAAACTGGGATATGTGAAGCATGTATGAGGCTGAGCTCTCTCTCTCTCTCTGTCTGTCTCTCTCTCTCTCTCTCCCTCTCCCTCTCCCTAACCCTTCAATTGTGCTGTAGGAAAAGCAGCATTCATGATAGTAGTGAATCAATCACTCTGAATCTATGAATGGGTTGTAAATCAAATTTTGTGAGATGCCAGAGTAAATGCTAAAGTCAGGCTTTGCAGAGTGTCACACTGTAAATCTACAAGAAACACAGATGCACCCTCCCTTTAAAAAGGACTGCACCACCAGTGTATGTGAATGTGTTTACTTGTAATTATGTACTGTATACTACTTCCTGGTTTCCTATTCCTTTAAGTAAACCACTTAAGTTAACTTGCTGGAACATAAACTTTGCTTAAGTTAAGGGTTATAGCTACCAGTGAGGTTGCTGAGGTCTGGTTTTTTTTGGAGGGAAATAAAAAATGAAAGTGAACAGCTGCTCGATCAATGACCTTCTGATCAACCTCTGACTTGGATGAGGATTTTAATTCTCTCTATATTCTCTCTATTACTCAAATCTAACTGTGTGCAATGGGAGTAAACACATGCTCTATCATTCCAAAACTCAACGCTACACCTACAGTGATAATGGGCGGATATTTCTAAGCTCAACGGCGATCAAAGTACGAGGATGTGGTTTTGGGTTGGTTTGATTTCTTTACCTGAATGAGACAGCAAATGCATCCGTAGACGGAGGCTGTCCAGGAAGCTCTTCCCACACAGCTCACAGCCGTAGGTCTTCATTCCACTGTGCATCTTCCTGTTGTCAACGAGAGGAGACAGAAAAAAAACTATTTAGTATAAGGACTGTTGTTGCTAGGAAATGTCTGTTTTTGACCACGCAAACCTCATTCTTCATGCATGCATGTCTCTCAAATAGACGTTTGTGTCCTCTAAGAAAGTGGCTTTTTTTTTTTCTTTTTCTTTACAGCCCCCGTAAGTGATAACTTTCCACACATCAAACGATTTTGGTTATCCTGTTGCATTCTGCAGCTTTAAAAAACAGACTAAATGTCACACACACCATCAATCATAACATCAGCCCATAACAATAACCATCATTCTGCACCGGAGCACCAGACCATGACTCGCTGCCGTAAATCACAAGATGCTATTCAAAGCAGAGGCGATATCAACTCCCTCCATCTAAAGTGCTGCAGATGGATAAGGAGCTGTAAAGTGAAATAGAATGATTTATTCAGGCTAAACACACAGGACAGCTACTTAGTGTTATGAAACATTTATGGTCCAGTTTTTTTGACAGCACCCTAACCACCCCCACCCCCCCACCCACCCACCCACCCCAAAAAAACACTATAAGGTGATGTGTAGCTTGAAGAGAAATCTCATCCAAAACAAATTGCCTTTTTTCTAAATGGACAGTCATTAGGCTGTAACATAGTTTAAGCTCACAAGGTCAGACAAGACTAAGGGTCAATATTTGATTATGTGGTGAAGGCCTTGAAGGTTAGGTAACTGAATAACATCTAACAACACAAAGTCTAGCCTCACGACTCTCTCTGTTACGAAATCTTCAAAGACCCCCACGGCTCGGTACAAAGCATATTATTCTTGAGAGATATCTGAAAGTGCTCTAAAGCAATTAAGGTGACACGAATTGCCAAACAACTGCCACAGTGCCTTAAGCCTCCTGAGAACTTCAAATACCTCACCTTGAGAGAGGTACACAAAAGCACACAGGTCCACAATAGTAATGATTGTTGGTCAAGTTGCCCCCCCCCCCCCTCTTTCAAATGTGGCACTTTTAATCCTTCAAAAAGTTTCCTCTTCACACAGTGAGGCTTCAAACTAAGTGTCATCTGCTTGATGATAGGATCAAGAGAGGAAGAGAGCATGACAGGTGGTGGAAAAACGCCATCAATGATTCTTTAAGGCAGAGGTGTC
>NC_070590.1:4895850-4920850 GCF_027409825.1 Scomber japonicus | reverse complement strand
AAGGTGATGTTATAATTATACACACTATAGGACACTAGAGGAGTCAAACTCATCTTCATTCAAAGGCCACATACAGCCCCCAATTTAGATCTGATGAGGGCCGGATCATTAAAAAGATGGAAGGAAGGAAGGAAGGAAGGAAGGAAGGAAGGAAAAGAAGACAGGAAGAAAAGATGGAAGAAAGGGAAGAAAGAAAAGAGGAGGAAGGAAGGAAGGAAGGACCGATGGCAGAAAAGAAGGAAAAGAAGACAGGAACGAAAGATGGAAGGAAGGAAGGAAATAAGGAAAAAAGACAGGAAGGAAGGGAGGAAGGCAGGAAGGAAGGAAGGAAGGAAGGAAGGAAGGACGGAAGGAAGGAAGGAAGGAAGGAAGGAAGGAAGGAAGGAAGGAAGGAAAGAAAAGAAGACACAAAGGAAAGATGGAAGGAATGGAGGAAAAAAGAAAGGAAGAAAGGGAGGGAGGAAGGACTGCAGAAAGGAAGGAAGGAAAGAAGGAAGCAAGGAAGGAAAAGAAGACAGGAAGAAAAAGATGGAAGAAAGGGAAGAAAGAAAAGAGAAGAAGAGAAGGAAGGAAGGAAGAAAGGAAAAGACAGGAACGAAAGAAAGAGGGAAGGAAGGAAGAAAAAATGGAAGGAAGGAAAGAAACAATGACAGGAAATAAGGAAAAAAAGACAGGAAGGAAGGATGGAAGACAGGAAGGAACGTGGGCCGGATTGGACCCCTTGGCGGGCCGGTTCTGGCCCACGGGCCGCATGTTTGACACCCCTGCACTAGGACAAGTAAAGCCAAGTTCCAGAGACCTACGTGGTCCTTTAATGACTTTGACTCATCCAGATCTCATATGACGGGGCTTCAGTGGAACTAATGTTAAACCTCATTATATCAAAAGACTAGAAACTCCATGCTGATAGCTTCTCCCTCCTCTTCACTATTATACATCATTGCATCAAAACAGTTTGACAAGAATAATAAAAAAAGAAAAAAACAACTAGTCAGGTCTGATGGCTTGCACTTATTTCTCATTGCTTGCCCTCAAATGTATTTTCCCCTCAGTAGCCTTGAGTGTTATCCTCTATCTTCATCTATCCTTTCATCTTTTTTACATTTTTCCCTCCATCCCCTGTTCCTGAGGGGAGCCATAAAACAACCTGAAACGATGTTCGTAAATAAAAAAAAGAAAGCTTTGGTGAGAGAGAGAGAGAGAGAGAGAGAGAGAGAGGGGGGGGGGTTAAGATGAAGAGAAGAAAACACTAAACGATAAAGAGAGGCAAATTGATAAGAGGTGGTAAATTAAGGGAAGGCTGTGTGTACTCTATATGTGTGTGTGTGTGTGTGTGTGTGTGTGTGTGTGTGTGTGTGTGTGTGTGTGTAACTATTTGTGCATTTATTCTGCAGGTTAGACCAAATGATGGGGAGTAGCAGATCCCATGTGAGCATCTGTTGATGATAAAAATGAGTCGTAACAGAAATGTTGTGCAGCCCATAACTGCAGCTGTTTGTCTCTCACATTTTAGCCATTACACATTTTAACTCATTTTTTCATGTGTATGCGTAGCCGCCTTAAAGTTGCATTAATCACTATTTTTATATTAACAACAGATGGCTGGAATGAAGAGTTGATCTGAGGATTTATTTATTTATTTGTATTATTATTATTTTTATTATTATTTTATTTCTTTATTTTAAATGTATTATTATTAATTTATTTTTATTATTATTATTTGATTTATTTATGTGTATTATTATTTATTATTATTATTATTATTTTATTTATTTATTTGTAGTATTATTATTATTATTTTATTTATTATTTATTTATTTTTAATTTATTATTATTTATTTATTTGTTATTTAAAAAAAAATATATTATTATTATTTTATTTATTTATTTTTAAATTTTTTACTTGTACTATCTTTTTTTTGTTGTTCTTAATTTTATTTATTTAATTTAATTCAAAAATATTTTTTTCTCACAGTTAATTATATTTATTTTATCTACTGTATTTCTGTTTGATTATCATTATTATTATTATTATAATTACCTATATGTGCCTTCTTGTTCTGTATTGTTCTCTTTAAAACTAACAAAATAAAATAAACATATTTTAAAAAAATAACTCCACAGTTCCCTGTTTAGACAAACATGATTATTAGCAAACTGTACTGTTCCTATATCATCCATGATTAACAACCTCCACATATTTATTCCACCATAAATACAATGTGAAGCTATCTTAAGTGCAAAAGCAGGTGTCAATCCCAACAGCAATCACACACAACATAATTGCAAAGCAGCAACAAAAAAAAAAAAAAAACTCAGTTCAAATAAGAATCGCTCTAAAAACACAAGTCAATAAAAATGATCCATGGTATAAGTGGAGATAATGCACTCCAGACATACGAGCCCGGGCCCATGCTACATCCATTTGAGGATAAAATCATAGGGTGGGTTAGGAGGACCACCGCCACACACACACACACACACACACACACACACACTCACACACACACACACACACACACACACACACACACACACACACACACACACACACACACACACACACACACACACACACACACACACACACACACACACACACACACACACACACACACACACACACACACCCTGTCATGGTGAACAAAGCCAAAATGATGCATGAGGCGATTCAGTGTCACTTTGGTGGCTGATCCTAATGTGGCCATAAGTGGCGCAGTGTGCCGCCGCCACCTCTTATTTTGGTTTTCCTGACAGAGAAAGAGATGAAGAGGAAGGGACGAGACGAGAGGAACGTTTTTCTAACCCCCTCCTCCTACCCCCCCTACCCCCCAACAACATGAATTTCCAGTCCATTAAGGAGGCTGACCATGTCACACAGACAAACATGGTGGAAGCAGGACGAAGGGGTCTAAGAGGGGAAATAGTGGCATCATCAAGAAAGGGAATAAAAGGAAAATCCTATATATGGGGGTAATTAAATTAAACCCCCACATTTAGGGGATAAACAATACGAGGACAAATAATAGCACCTAATCTGTTTGTTGAGATCCTCCAAAAGCTCAGTGACACACACACACACACACACACACACACACACACACACAGACACACACACACACACACATATCTATCTCTATGTCTAGTGTGTCTCCATGTGTGGTTCTTAACATTTACATGGGTCCATTTTGTGGCTGTCTGGAAGCAGGTGAAGAAAAAAAAAAAAAAGAAGCTCCCTTTTCTGTCATCTTATCCCTGCTTTTAAGCCTCCCAATCACCCTCGCCACCACCCGCCCGCTTACACCCCCCCCCCTCCCGCCCCCCCCCCTCCTCCTCCATCCCCACCCCTCTGTCTTTGCTCAATCAAAATGTATCAGGCAGGCTGGCGTAACACCGGTCGGCGTGGGCTGTTTATCCTGAGTCCTCCTGCACATATCAATGACTTGGCCCCCATTGTCCCCCCGCCGGGGAGACGTTCATATAAATTCAAGCCACACACGCGAAACGCCGAGGCACTCGTGTTGAGCATAGATGAGTAGCAGGGCAAAGAGGGAAAAAAAAAAAAAGAGGAGAGAGACAGAAAAGATGGGGAGGAGAGGAGAGGAGAGGAGAGTGCCTATGCCTTTCATCATGTCTGTGTTATTTATAATATCACTGACTGGATACCACCCCCAAATCTGACCTGAGGTAGTCTCTTGAGGGGGATAAAGATACATTGTTAGGGCTAAAACAACAAAAAAATGAATAAAAATAAAAAAGGAGGTTAGAATAATAGAATAATAAACATGTTTCTCTGCCTCAATGAATCAGAAATGTACATATATATATGTCTAATCAAACCTCTGGTGGTGATGGTGAGATGCGTCAAAATCTACAAGCTCAATTTTGGATAATGAGTGTAATTTTAACAGTTGGCTATATAAGCAAATTTGATTAATGATATCCACAAGTTTCATTAAAATCCAATCAGTCATGTGTGAGTTAGCCCATAGGAGGAGGAGAGATGTCCTAACCTACAGCGCTACTAATGAATGCATGGGACGGACTCCTAATGCTGTTCACTGGGAGCATTTTGTGTCTCTAAAGACCACGTTTCCAATAAATCCCTGTTGTTACCAGCGGCCCGCTAACACGTGTCGCCTCTCGCTCGCTATTTGTTTAAAAGACGACAAAGAAGATGAATGAGAGCGGAGATGAAGTTGGATGAAAAAGAGGCAATAGCACTCTCTGACCAAAAAGAAAAAGCTACACTGTCCGTCCTGCTTTAAACAATGTAGTTAAAATGCCACATAGAGAGTTACGGGGCAGAAAATGAGCATATTTAAATAGCTGGCATGTACTCAAGGAATCTAAATCCTTTCTCAGACGTGGAGGACGTGACTACGACGAGGTGAATTTGCTTTTCCGTCTATATAAAAAAAAAAAGAGATAACAGAGTGATGGGTGGTAACTGAAACTTGCGGATTTCATCAAGATTGAAACCTTCTACACTCAAAACTAAACTGGTGTCAGATGTGTTTCCTGTGACATCGGGTTTAAAAACTCCTGCCTCCTACTCATCTTTGTTCACGGGTACGATCGCACTCGTCTCAATACTCATGAATTAAAATGAGAGGTAACAGCTTTTGTGTCACCGCTACATCAAAAACACTATTTATTTATTTTTTCCACTTATTTTATATTTATTTTAAGATTAATACACAGAAATAAAAAATAATAATTTAGAAGAAAAATTAGAAAAAAAAAAAAAAATAATAATAATAAAATAAATAAAAATAATTATAATACAAATTAAATAAATAAATAAATTAAATTAAATAAGAACACACTAATAACCAAGAATAAATTAGAAAAAAATAAGTAAATAAATAAAAATAATAATAATTAAAAATAAGTAAATAAATAAATAAATAAATAAATAATAAAAAAACAATAACCAAGAATAAATTAGAAAAAAATAATAAATAAAATAAAATAAATAAAAATAATAATAATAATAAAAATAATAAATGAAATAAAATAAATAAAAATAATAATAATAAAAAAATAAGTAATTAAATAAATAAATACATTTAAAAAAAAAGAATAAATAAAAAAAAGAAAAGAAAAAATGGATAGATAACAAAAACAAACTTAAAAACCCATTTGACCAACATGTATTTATTTAATTGAGCTACCTAATTATCACCACCCAAGCAAGAGATAGCTACCTAAGCAGTCAGAAAAGCCCGGGTTCTCAGGTAATAGAAGGAGAAATAATCCAGGGAACTTCTAATTGTGCTTCCTGGGCAGTAACATAATCCCAGTTAGATACCTGGATCCTACCAAAGCTTAGAAGGTAGGATTCACTCTGTAAGCCATTTCAACCCCTCCTACACTTCCACTCAGTGTGAAGCGCTTTCCACCCCGCTTTGACGTTAAAGTTCTTTTTTATTCAAGCGGAGGTGACAATCAAGAGGAGAATATGACCCTGGAGTTTGCAGTTCAAATCCCCAGACTGGCAGGTGCAAAATTTAGCGGAGGGGAAATTATCAAAGACTTTTAAAAGGTAGCCTTTGGCGAGACCGGAGAACCACATATACTACTGATGGTGTAGTCAGATTTATTATAAAGACCAATTCATTGAGAAACTAGAGCAGAGGTGTCAAACTCATTTTCATTCAAGGGCCACATACAGACCAATTTGATCTCATGTGGGCCGGATCATTAAAAAGATGGAGGGAAAGAAGGAAGGAAGGAAGGGAGGCAGAAGAAAGGGAGGAAGGAAGGAAGGAAGGAAGGAAGCAAGGGAGGAAAAGAAGACACAAAGGAAAGATGGAAGGGACAAAGGAAAAAAGAAAGAAAGAAAGAAAGGGAAGGAGGAAGGACCGAAGAAAGGAAGGGAGAAAGGAAGGGAGGAAGGAAGGGAGGAAGGAAAGAAGGAAAAAAGAAAGAAAGAAAGGAAGGAAGGAAGGAAGGACAGATGGAAGGAAAAGAAGACACATAGGCAAGATGGAAGGAACGAAGGAAAAAAGAAAGAAAGAAAGGGAGGGAGGAAGGACAGAAGAAAGGAAGGAAGGAAGGAAGGAAGGAAGGAAGGAAAGATGGAAGGAAAGGAAGGAGGAAGGAAGGAGGGAGGAAGGACAGATGGAAGGGAGGAAGAAAGGGAGGGAGGAAGGAAAACAGACAGGAAGGAAAGTGGGTTGGATTGGATCCTTCAGCGGCCCGGTTCTGGCCCACGGGCCGCATGTTTGACACCCCTGAACATGAGGAACTATGAAGGAACACAGTCATCCTACCTCCTTTGAAACCCCCCCCCCCCCCGCTTGTTTTTATTCTTTAATTGACGACCTCGCCGAAAAATACGTGCAAAAAAACCCAATGCAGCAGATGAATAGAGTTATCGGAGCGGCCCTGGCTCGTCACTGTGGGCTGTTATTGGGCAGGTGTGTGTGTGTGTGTGTGTGTGTGTGTGTGTGTGTGTGTGTGTGTGTGTGTGTGTGTGTGTATGTGTGTGTGTATGTGCAGCTCCCCTTCCCTGCAGTTTCTGCCCCTCGGTCATTACTATAAATGACAGTGTGCTCTTAGTCAACCAACCTGGTTAAATAAGGATTAGAGGGATAAGGAGAAAATAACTCTACACTTTTGAGGGCAGCAAATGGTGTTTGCAAAGTCTGCAGCCAAAAGTAGAAGCTCAGCTTTGCCTGTGAATAATTTGATATCCTCAGCCTCCCCCCCTGCCACCCCCCCCCCACCCCTCCTTCCCCTGTGTGATAACTCTCTTTTCTCATTTTAACTAGACCTAAAGACACTTTCACCGAAGTGTTGGAACAGGGGGGGAACAAAGATGAGGGGAGAGCGTGTAAGATCACATGTATAAAGTATTTCTGTTAAAGCCCATCTCTGAGACAAACATCGCCCCGCTGCTTCCCCTCTTCTTCTCCCCCCCACCCCCCTCTCCCCCCGCCGCCTCTCTTTTGGTTTGAGCATCAAAAGACACAGCCGTCTGAAAATAGCGCGTCAACATTTCTGTTTTGTCTGCTTGTTTCTTTCTTTTCTTTTTTTATTCTCGACAATGTTGCCAGTTTGCTAGATTCCTGTTTTTCCTCTGCTCCCGCTTTCTTGATCTGAGAGAGGTTACAGCGCATCGAGTGAGACGGTTGGCTCGGGCGTGTGTGTGTGTGTGTGTGTCTCTGCATGTGTGTGTGTGTGTGTGTGTGTGCAGTAGCAGAGCTTTGGTGGTCTATAAAAAGCAGCCAGACAAAGTCTTCCCTCTCTCCTCATGCATTATGCATTGGCATCACCTTCCATCAAGTGGCAGAAAAACCTCAAAGATGTCTAACTTTAGCTTCCATTCTGAAAGCCAAACAGAGGAGGAGATGTGTTATTTTGACTGCCACAGTCGAACTAAGCACCTGTTACATCAATAAAAGCTGAATTTCGCAACAAGAATGACAACGACGACAACCTGTGTGATGGCACAGCGCTCACGAAAAAAGGAGTTAAATGCTGATAGTAGCAGGGAGTGTGTGAGTGTGGAAAGGAGTTGAGATTAGATCAGATGACACTGGATCAAACTTTGACCTTGTGGAAAAGTTTTGTCTTTGCTGTTGCAGTTAATAGCGAGGAAGGGAAATACCAAAAGGCTTAACATGAAAACAGCTTCAAGAAATCTAAAAAAAACAAAAAAAAAAGCAATAAGAAAAAAACACTTTGAGGAAAATATTTTTTTCTTTTCCAAAAAAAAAAAGAAAAGGGCACGATAGTACTAACGCAATAGTACAAACGCAATTTGATATTTTGATTTACATGCTTCATGCAGATCAGTTCTACAGCTGGTTTGGTTTCTCGGTAACAGGTCACTATGACATGTCAGAGTTAAGTTAGAGCTTTTTATTCAAGGTATTATTATGAAGTTCTGAGTAGAGAGGACAGGTTGAGGTTCCTGGAAAAATAAAATCATTTAGATGAAAAGACTAAAATGATGCTGATATTAAAATCCTGATATTATTTTTGACTATTTCACGACTGTTAGGCCTGAAAATATGAAGCTATAGAGGCTATTATACAGGCGGGTCAAGGAAGGAAGGAAGGGAGGAAGGAAGGAAGGAAGGAAGAAAGGAAGGAAGGAAGGACTGGTTGCTTATGCAGCCTCCTGAAACAAGAATGGAAAGAAGGGAAAAGTGATAGGAAGGAAAGAAAGGAGGGAAGGGAAGGAATGACGGAAGGAAAGAAGGAAGGGAAAGAATGACGGAAGGAAAGAAGGAGGGATGGAAAGATGAAAAGAAGAAAGGAAGGAAGGTAGGAAGGGAAAGGGAAGAAAGGAAAACAAGATAGGAAGGAAGGATGGAAGGAAGGAAAGGGCAGAGGGAAGTAAACAAAGAAGGAAAGAAGTAAGAAAGGGAGGAAGGAGGAAGGAGGAAGGAAAGGAAAGGACAGATGATAGGAGGGTAGGAAGGAAAAGAAGACTAGAAGGAAAGATGGCAGGAAGGAATGAAAGGACAGAGGGAAGTAAACAAAGAAGGAAAGAAGTAAGAAAGGGAGGAAGGAGGAAGGAAAGGAAAGGAAAGGACAGATGATAGGAGGGTAGGAAGGAAAAGAAGACTAGAAGGAAAGTGGGCCGGATTGGAGGCCTTGGCGGCCCGATTTTGGCCCACGGGCCGCATGTTTGACACCCCTGCTATGATATGAAGTTTAGAGTAGTAGTCTAGTAGTAGTTGTACTGTGATTGCTCCATGGCTGCTGCTGTTGACCAGGTGTTAGCTTATCTCAGGAAATACTACTTTGCTGTCAATATTTCGTCGACAGCAGCAGCAGCATGTGTCCCAACTTCATAAACGCTTGCTCTGTGTAAACACCCTCTTGTTTGCCTGGAAACGTTAGAGGGACCTTGTGATTTGATTTTTTGGAGCCAGCGTGAGCCAGCACAGACCAGTTGACAAGGTGATTATTTTGGTATTTGGACACAAGCTCTGAAACTATTATGCAATATGCCCCGGGGATTGATTTACTGTACGCCTCGTAACACCGGACAGATCACATTCTGGGAAAAAAGATAGCGGCAGGGCAGGCCAGTGTGTTTGTGTGTCTCTAAGCGAGTGTGTGTGTGTGTGTGTGTGTGTGTGTGTTGATGAGATTATGAGTAGGCAGGATGACATCAATACCGAAGGAAATAAAAATGTTAAAATAGAAAAAATGTAAGATGGTCTTATTTTGACAGTTGAGATGTCCACAGGCAGATTGTTTTGATATCTCTGACCTCGGGAACATGTGTGTGTGTGTGTGTATGTGTGTGTGTGTGTGTATGTGTGTGTGTGTGTGTGGGGCAACTCTGGGAGGTTCAGGTGGCAGCGGTGGCACTAGGCCATCTGCACTGTCATTCACTGCACGTCCGCCTTCCAAGAGTTGCAAAGCACCCACAGGCGTCCCAAACAGCCCCAGCCGGAGCTCTGCGGGGCTGCAGTAAACAAGTCACTCTCATCTATGTGTGTGTGTGTGTGTGTGTGTGTGTGTGTGTGTGTGTGTGTGATACTCTGCTATGTGCTTGTCACGGTACCTGCAGTAGTATAAAGTGTTTGTGTTTTCCTGGTTGGAGGTGCCTCTACATAGATATGCTTGTTATGTTTACATGTTGCCTAGGGTTAGAAAATATGTATTTACACCCACTACAATAATAATATCTGGATATAGATCAGAGGTGTCAAACTCATTTTCATTCAAGGGCCACATACAGACCAATTTGATCTCATGTGGGCCGGATCATTAAAAAGAAGGAGGGAAAGAAGGAAGGAAGGAAGGACATAAGGAAATAAGAAGGGAAGGAAGGAAAAACAGGCAAAAGGAAGGAGGGAAGAAAGGTAGGAAAGAGGGATAGTGAAGGATGGACAGACAGAATGAAGGAAGGACAGAAGGAAGGAAGGATAGATGGAAGGAAGGAAGAATGGAAGGAAGGAAGGACAGATGGAAGGAAGGACAGAAGGAAGGAAGGACGGACAGATGGAAGGAAGGAAGGAAGGACAGATGAAAGGAAGGACAGAAGGAAGGAAGGAAGGACAGATGGAAGGAAGGAAGGAAGGACAGATGGAAGGAAGGAAGGAAGGAAGGAAGGACAGATGTAAAGAAGGAAAAGAGCACTGGATGGCAAGTGGGCCAGATCGCACCCCTCGGCGGGCCATATCTGTCCCGCGGACCGCATGTTTGTTACCCCTGCTGTAAATATACACTATGAATCACACACACACACACACACACACACACACACACACACACACACACACACACACACACACACACACACACACACACACACACACACACACACACACACAATGTATATAGAGATAATACTTCATAATTAAGTATTGTTTTCATATTTTAAATATGTTGCAGTCTTCCTTATCTCACTTGGTACAAAAAAAATCATTAATCAATTAAAGCATGAAGTAAATAGACAATAAGAGAGAGAATATTAACAGCATTTTAATGACCACTTCATAACTAAAATACAAAATAAAACATTAGCTGATGAGAATATCCTACACTGAATATCCCACTGTAATTATAATGAGATTGTGTATTGTTGCTTCACTTAAATATATATACTAGATTTAACATTTATATTATAATTATGTATAAAATAATACATATCTGCAGCCCAAGCCCCACATGCATGGCTCCTGAAACTTCCCTTTCATAATTGTTTACACCCTGCTTATTATTAATGCCGAATAGTGAGATCTGAAATAAAGTGTTTCCTCTTGTGGGGAAAAGACTCATTTTTAAATATGACTTACTACCATCTAAGATAACTCAAAGAAAGCACAAAGATAATGAACCATGACAATTGCTCCTATTTCTGGCAGCCCCCTCTGATATTCCCCCGGAGCGTCCTAAACCTGACTTTGGGAATCATTGGTGTATATTATGTAACTACACAGATTGCCCCCCCCCCCCTCTCTTCTTCTTCTTATTCATACCTGATATCTCTCTCTCTCTCTCTCTCTCTCCTTAGCTGCATCCTTCAGTCTCATCATATTTTTACCAAACAGGTGTGGTTAACTATGGATAAAGAAATTGTGCCTGTAACTGCCACAGCTTGTATTAGTACCTTCATCTCTGCACAGCATCCTATTAAAAGAAAAAAAAAAAAAACCTTCAGCGAGTGAATATGATCGCTGAACAGCAGCCAGTGAATGGAGTGGGCGGTCTGTGCCAAGAATTTCTGTCGGCCTGAATCAGTGCCTTTGCCCGCACAGCGGAGGGTCATGTGGGACTCAAGGTTTGTGTGTGTGTGTGTGTGTGTCTCTCTCTCTCTCTCTCTCTGTGTGTGTGTGTGTGTGTGTGTGTGTCTCTCTGTGTGTGTGTGTGTGTGTAATATAGCTAATAACAGAGCAATTGGTGGCTATTTTCTCCCCTTTTTTCTTGATCCACCAGAGCTGCCAGTTGTTCTGGGGCCACTCCATCCACCATGCTGCCTGGTGGCTGTCCAATTAATGATGTTTTGTGTAATGCAATGTTAAAAAAAAAAAAAAAAAAGAAATAAGAAAAATGACTTATGCATCAGGCAAAATTGTGAGATTCCAAAATATGAATGTAAGAAGTTTTAATGCTTGCCCTGTAGTAAATTTTAAGGCCAATTTAAAAGCAAAGCTGTGAAAAATCAGCCTTTTTTTCTAATGTTGTTAAATAATAATCAGAGTAAGAAAAAAAAGGTGAATTCCACACAGAAACCTGGGTGAAGACACATTAGTACCTTTCAAAAACAGGATTTACCTAATTAATTATTTCCCAAACCCCTGAACTTAAATGATTTTAAAAGACATTGTAAAGAACCCTTTGAACCTTTGTATTGGATCTGTGTCACTGCTACATACACACAGAGAGGGAGGAGGGAGGGAGAGACCATGACACAGGAGCTCCGACAAGAAAAGAGGGAAAATATACTGTGCGAGTGAAAGGATAAAATATGTGCTGACAGCTTTTTGGCCAGAGGGCTAGAACACTGAAATAGTAGCGTCTGGGTGTCAGGCCGGGGTCGCTCCCTTCGCTTGAGAGCAGACTTTCCCCGACCCCGGCTTGGGAAAACATCACACACCACTATAGTCAGCTGATAATGTTCGCGGCGTCTGACAGATAATGTACTAACTTGTCCAACGGTGACACTGATGCACCTTGAGATGGAAGTTAAATACATCAAACTATTGTATTTACTTCAATGAGCAGGAATTGGTTTCTTTAACCCTTCCTGTCGTCCTCCCGGGTCAAATTGACCCCGTCCGTTTTGACTGTTCCTTCTTTCCTCCGTTCCTTCCTTCCTTCCTTCTTTCCTCCCTCCCTTACCTCCTTCTCTCTTTCTTTCCTCCTTTCCTTCCTCCCTCCCTCCTTTCCTTCCTTCTTCCTTTCTCCCTCCTTCCTCCTTTCCTTCCTCCCTCCCTCCTTTCCTTCCTTTCTCCCTCCTTCCTTCTTTCCACCCTCCCTTCCTTCCTTCTTCCTTTCTCCCTCCTTCCTTCTTTCCACCCTCCCTTCCTCCCTCCTTTCCTTCCTTCTTCCTTTCTCCCTCCTTCCTTCTTTCCTCCCTCCCTTCCTCCTTTCCTTCCTTACCTCCTTCTCTCTTTCTTTCCTCCCTCCTTCCTTCCTTCCTCCCTCCTTTCCTTCCTTACCTCCTTCTCTCTTTCTTTCCTCCCTCCTTTCCTTCCTTCCTTCCTTCCTTCCTTCTTCCTCCCTCCTTTCCTTCCTTCCTTGACTTAAGGACAACAGGAGGGTTAAAAGGGAAATAGTGAATAAACCCAAATGAGTGGCATCTTGCTCCATGGAAATGTTACATAATGAGACATTTTACTGTAATTGTGAAGTAATAACAATGGGTAATGCAATACTTTTGACAGTTTATTGTTTTGATAAACTGTTGCAGTGACTCAATGACTGTGGTGTAACTTGTGTGTGTGTGTGTGTGTGTGTGTGTATGTGTGTGTGTGTGGCGGTAGTGTGTGTGTCGTGTCCAAGCAGCAGTGGTTAATGCTGGCAGTGGTGGGTGGTTTTGGATTGGTGACGGACGGAGGGGGCGGGTAGGGGGTGAGGTAGGGGTGATGGTACCTTTTTTTTTTCTTTACAGCTGGTTAAAAAAAGCATAAAGGAAGAAATCGATATGACTGCTAATGCTGTGACTCACCAGTGGATGTGTGTGTGGGGGTGTTGTGGTGTGATGTGAGGTTTGGGGGTGGAGGAGGAGGAGGGGAGGGGGGGTTAAAGGGAAAAATGGATCTAAACAACAAGACGAGACCTTCATCTTACCACCAGTCTGTATGTGTTTATCCCAAACTACTAAGGGGGGGGGGGGGGTATTATAGATAAAAACCTTACATCACAGTGCATGTAATCCAAATTTGTCATTAATTAGTCCTGCTTACTAATTTGGAGCGTCATCTATTCTACAGTAACCTAAAATGCTCTCCCAGTTCTCCACTTTAAATCCCCCCCCCCACCCCCCCACCCCCACCCCAAATTCCATGAAAAGAAACAATACTGAGAACATGGCTGCAGTGTCCTCAAGCCAAAGTGATTACAGGACACATTACTTGCAATCAAGGAAGCCTGGAAACACCAAAATGAGAGTCCTTACTAGATTGGTCTTGAAAAGCACACCGAACTGAACCGACTGTCAGACTATAACATGATTGAATGATACTGCTTCTATAATTTAGGAGCCTGATCCTCAAAAAAGAGAGTCTGGTGGGTTGAAGTTGCTGCTAGCTCACTTCAGGTGCATGGCGAGTAAGACACAGGAACTTGGCTTGGGTGTTGAAGAGCTGCAGTATGTTTGCACTGAGGAATAGCTCTGTTCACAGCCGTAGTGTTAACTTCTAACCATCTCCAGTCACGTCATCACACTCACTTTCTCTCCCTCTCTCTATTGCTATTCCTTAAACTATGGCTGGGCAATTAATCGAAAAATGATCGAAACCGACATTTAGAAACTCTAATCGACTTAATCTTGCTCATGTCAATTAATCGTGGTGTTCACTGTTGCCATGACAGCAAAGGTTGCATATCTTTAAGGAGTTTGAAAAACTTGTCTCGAACCGAAACCATGATCTTTACATAGTTCTAATCAAGTAAAGAAGGAGGGAGGGAGGGAAGGGAGGAAGGAAAGGAAGGGAGGAGGGAGGGAGAGAGGAAAGAAGGAAGGGAGGAAGAAGGAAAGAAGGAAGGAAGGAAGGAAGGAAGGACTGGTTCTTTATGCAGCCTCCTCAGTTCAGTCTCTATCGGAAACATGCCGTTTTAACTCCTGTCTCTTTAAAGCACCCACCCCCCCACCCCCCTCCTCCTCCCGCTGATTGGCTAACTTTCTGGATGACTTCCACCACCTCCAGAAGCCACATAAACAAACAGCATGAGTTGGATACCATGTCTTCATTTTTCTCATTCTTCACCTCAAAATGGAAACTTGTTAAATATACAAATGTCCAAGTGAAGTGTCAGGGGACAACATGCTAACGGCTAACTGCTAACTGCTAACTGCTAAATACCGTTAGCAACCCGAGGCTATGGATCAAACAGCCATTTGTGGGCATGCATGAACAATCTGATGTCATCACGGGGGAAGAAGTAACACTTTGGATTTGTTTCATATGTTCATCTTCCAACTTTTGGATCTATGTTTAATATGAACATAGAAAGTCCTAACAGAGAATCCTGTGTGTTCCTGTTAAAAGGTCAACATTTGGAAAAAAAAAGTTGATAGCCTCGAACCTTTCAGTGTGAGCTTAATAAGAATTGAACAAAGGTGAACTTGATCTCTGGAGCCAACCAGCTTTTTCCGATGGAAAGCTTCCAGAGCAATGAATGTGAAGCCACACACTAATATTTGCAAGTCTAATGAGACAGACTGTACCTTTAGCATGAGTCAATAAGAGTTATTTTAAAGGAACACGTGGATGATTGTGTTGTCTGTTCTCATATCAAATCAAAAGTGACTGCGGCTGCCAGAGCTACGAGAAGACGAGAAGACACACACACACACACACACACACACACACACACACACACACACACACACACACACACACACACACACTTTCCACTTCTTTTACTAAGAAAACCATCCTATTCTCCTCAAGAACAGCAAATCAAACAGCTGCTCAGAAAATGTCCCAACCTACTTGAACAGAGCAGGCATCTTAGCGTGTCTCATGGTTGGTTAAATATTTGCCAGCTGGGGTGCTTTTTTTTTTTTTTTTTCTGGGCTCTGTGTGTCTGTGTGTGTGTGTGTGTGTGTGTGTGTGTGTGTGTGTGTTTGGCCTGGTTGTCATGAGAAGCACAGTTCAGGTGCTGAATCAATCATACATGTAGATAGAATCCAATAAGCACGGAGCGAGACTGCAGCTGGGGTCTACAGAGACAAGAGACAGAGAGAGAGAGAGCAAGCTATGCCCATGTTGGCAGTGCTCGCTCTATCGCCCCGTCTCAGCAGATGCCATGTTACAGAGAGGGTAATTAATAGCCCAGTGGGGCCTTGGTGTGAATCGCCAAGACACCCTCTTACACACATATACACACACAAACACACACACACACACACACAAAATAATAATGTCTCCATTTGCCCCCCGGAGCAGCTTTGTGCCAACTAGCCTTCACCTCATTATGCCAATCAAATCGACCGGGGGGTGTGGAGGGGTTGCAAGGGAGGGGTGGGGGGGGGGGGATGCAGAGGGGGAGGGAACAAGCTGTCCTTTCTCATTTGGCCTCAATCACTTTCACTGTCCATGTGTTCATTATAAAGAAAGATTTGATCTGAATGAGAGCAACGTCATCGCACTGAGCTGCCATGAAACAGGCCTGTGGTGGCAAAGTACCACCTCTTTTTTTCCCCCCTCTCTCTCTCTCTCTCTCTCTCTCTCACTCTCTCTCTCTCCAATTGTACCTTGGTTTCGTAATGAACCGCTCTTCTTCCACAAGGCTAAAAATGTTGGCTTTACCAGCTGCCAGTTTACAGCCACACACACACACACCCTGAGCTGCAGCTGGGTTTTCTCAGTTCACTTTGCCTTTCACCCCTCCCTCCCCTCACCCCCCCCCCCTCTAAACTGAAGAAGGTAAACTATTTACAGTCTGGGTGCCAATAAACTACTTTCAAATAATAACAAGGATTTAGGTGGAAACTGAAACTTTGTCAACTCAACCTTCACTTTTTTTGCCCCCAGAAACTCAGAAATGAATGTCTGGCAGTTCTCAGAAGTGTATTCACTGTAATATTTGGCCACCTGTTCGTCCGAGGATGTTGCGTGCTTGTAGAAATATATCCTGTTTTTTTTTTTTTAGGATGCAAACCCTTGATCCCTTTAGAAATGTATTTGCCAAAATAAAATTCAACAGGTTGAATATTCACAACATAAATGGGAAAAGTCTTAAATGTAAAACCTGTATTGATATTATGTGCTGAGTCAAAAACTAGCTACTAACTCATGACCTTTGACCTGTAATTATTAACCTGAATATTGAATCAACTACTATGTGTAATGTGCAAGTCGTTACTCTAAGTGATAACCTTTTCACCTCTTTGACTTGACACTGTTTAGCTTTTTACACATTTACTTTAGTCTGAGACGCTGTGATCAGATATTTTGTCTGTTGGATGGTGGAGACCAAAATCGGAGCTAAAAAGGACACCGACCATCGCACTTAAATCTGTCAGAAATATGACTTCAATGCATGAATGCTAATGTAGCTCCATGTCTTCTGAATGTATGAACTAGCAATGCCATGAGATTATGATACATCAGAAGCACGGGTCTCCGAGCTAATTTTGGGCTTTTTCTGACCCTCAGTGGGCACAAATTGATAAATCTAACTTAAAACTTTCCTTTTTTAAAAATTCTGATTACATTTGCAGTTCAGGGTGTGCAAGAAGAATACAATGGTTCAATAATTTGCTTAACATTAATGATCTGTGAAGTCACAGATAACTTTAGTCTGAGAGGCTGTGATCAGATATTTTGTCTGTGAATGGTGGAGACCAAAACCGGAGCTAAAAAGGACACCGACCATCACACTTAAATCTATTAGGAACACGACTCTAATGCATGAATGCTAATGTAGCTCCATGTCCAAGATTATGATGCATCAGAAGCACGGGTCTAAATAATTAGCTTAACAGTAATGATCTGTGAAGTCATACATAATGGTCTGATTTTCCCCTCGCATGGCTACTGAGATTACAACAGTGAATCAACCTATAGCCATTTCTTTCATACTATTCCTCCTCCCATGGTTTATTTCAGTGTCATTCATAGTCTTTATTACAGAGAAAGTATAGTTCAGCAGTGATTGCTAAAGAGATATGTAAAATCACACCCAATTAAACTCATTACTGGCATGTTTTAATGCTAAGTGAACTGTGCAAAGATCTATTTATTCATGTTTATCCTTTTTAAATCATCAGAGAGTACATTTCCATCGACACCGCAAAGAACTAAAACACCCTGACCTGCCGTCTTCAGGCAGCAGGGGAGGTATAAGCAGACGTACTTAGCGGTGGCCGAGCGTCTTCAGAGGGGTCTTCTCTGATGTCAGGACAGCGTTTAGGCCGTTTCGGTAAACTGCATCAGTGCATTTCATCCCCTGTAGCCTCATTGAAATCAGCTTCTTAACAAACACATCTCCATCCTCTTATTTTCTCACTGACCCACTCCTCCACCCAACCCCATTTCCCCATCGCTACCCACTGCCACCACCAAACTCCCCTTTCGTGTTACCTGAGACAAGCAATTTACCTTTTTTGTTGTTTGCCTGACCTAGAGAAAACAATTTCAGAAGGGTCTTCCTGCGCTCTTAACAGCCCTTCGTTTGAACAGGTAAAGGCGACTGGCGTGCCACAATGGCTTTTTTTTTTCTCCTAGAAGATGAATTGGCGAGCTGTCAGCTTCAGACAGCCCGAGTAGCAGTGTTTCTGTAATGGGACACTGGAAGTGTCTTTGATTAATGGAAGAGCCATACTGAGCTGTTAGGGAACCCGCCGTGGCCCAGCGAGAGCGATTGAGCGGCGGATACATGCCGACAGATGTGCGAGGGAGCGCGGGCCTTGATACCAGCAGAGGAGGGAAGAGAAGGAGGAGGAGAGGATAGAAAATGGTAGTCTGCTTGGCTTTAAGGCCTTTTTAACCTATCGCCTATTTTCCTCATCTTCTTTCATCATACAGATTGATTCAGACCTGAATCTTGTAAATTGCTTTACTACAGAGCTACTTACATCTTTGCTTGCTTAGCTGCGGCTCTGCAATTCAGTTCTTTTGATCCCTCAAAAATAATGAATGCCAGCCAAAAAAAAAAAAAACATGAAACTGAAAATTATCTCTATAGCAGGCTGACAGATACTGAAGTTTAGAGACAGAAACTGATGTCAATATTTGACTGTTTGAGAAAAGTCAATAACAATTTGCCAATATTCAGTTCTGACATTAAAACAAACCCTCAGATTATAAAAGCACACAGTTTGAAAGAAATGAGGGAGAAATGATTATCCAAACAGTTCAGACATGAGGCTGTGGATTCGGTTTGCTTTCATCCATTTTTTTTTGGCAGGAAGCTGTTGAGACCAGCCCTGTAAAGAAGCCACAAAGGGACAGTCAGGGGACACCAGCCATCTTTCAACTTTTGGAGAAACCCTTAAAGTCAAAAAAATAAAAAATAAAAAATAAAAAAGTGACTGCGGCAGGGACAGCAGCATCACACGTCACTGACATGGTGCTGTTGTTGTCCGTGTGAGTCTATTCTAGTAGAAGGAATCTGAGCCAAAGAGCAAGATGTTTCCTTTCTTCTCATTCGAAAAATACATTTTGCTCAACCTCTCATTTACACTTTATGTCGTCTATTGGCTCCGGCTGATAAACAAAAGCTGACAAAAAGGAAAACACTCCTCATGTAGAAAACTGAAAAATATTATTATTATTTTCTCTTGTTATTAAGATGAAACCTACTAGTGCTGAGAGAAGACACACCAGAGCACAGAGCTGTACTGTAAACAGGCCAGGACTCCAATTCCTCCCAGTACAAATATGTAAGAATAAACACTTATCTTTGAGAACTGCTGAGTATACTCGTGTGGAATTTCTCCCCCCCCCCCCCCCCCCCCTCCTGACAAAAGATAGCGAAATATAAATACCCACGTTTTAAATACTCACTGATAAAAATGGAACTATATCATCCTTCCATGACGACCGCTGTTTACAAGACAGCTGGAACAGAGGGTTCCAGGCCGCGCTCTCGCCGCTTTTTGTTTGGAATAATGCTTGTTTATTGGAATTGTGGCATTGCTGTGTTTTAAATGGAAGGAACAGCATTTTACAAGGTAATTAGTCAGGCTATAATCCCTCACTCTCTCTCTCACTCTCTCTCGTTCTCTTTCTCTCCCTCTCTTTCTCTTTCTCTGGCCCTCTCCGTCTCTCTCTCTCTCTCTCTGAACACTGCATCCTAATACTATCATGTGACAAACCACTTTGTCACCCTTAATTCTGCAAAAATGTGTCATGCACAAACCTCCTGGTGAGGATGAAAATACTCAAGAAGTAAAAATAAAAAGATAGAGTACAGTAAAAAACACAACAACAAGCAGCATATGCGTTTTAAAGGTGGTATGCCACTTTTTCTGTAACCTCATTATCAGCTCTAACAGGGATTGGAGGGATTTTTTTTTTTAGGTGAGAGCCCATAGTGGGGGTTGGGGATGGGTGTTTATGTTGGCCCTTGTTTCCAGGGTCGGGAGCCGTCCCGAGGGAGCGCATTCCTAACCCAGAGCACGACTAAAGGTATGTGAACCATCTGGACAAAGCCATCGGCCACAATGGCCCTACACAGGCCCGTCCATGTGGTCCGACGGCCAGCCAGAGCTCTCACACTGTCGGCTTTTTCATTCCACCTGGCACTGGAGGCATGGAGCTAGATATCCATCAGCTCCACTACGGGCCAACCATGTGTGTGTGTGTGTGTGTGTGTATGTGTGTGTGTGGTGTGTGTATGTATGTGCGTGTGTGTTCCTTCCTCCCGTCTCAGCCAGGGTGAGCAGGGTCATTTGTGAGGCCCACTGCGATGCCCGCACCAAGTGTGTGGATGCAAAAGAATGCCGCCTAAGGTCAACATATTAGCCGAGGGGTCAATGAGACGATTGTTTCCTCATTCCTTTGTTTTATCGCTATTTCAAATCATCATATGACTCCAGCTCGCGAAAAAACACACACACCACACATACCAACGCAATGAATGCACAAGTGACAAATGACAAATGAAATGCCCCGCTCACCATTTCCTTGTATTATACTAAATGCTGATTTTAAGCTAATCTTTTTATTTGGCTCCGTTCGGTAAAATTACAAGAAAACATTTTGTTACTTACTTTAATTGGTATCGAGTCACGCAGAACATTTTCGTTTAATTTGTCCAGATTTGGAGATATCTGTCTCTGGCCCAATGGAGAATTTTGGGATTCTTGTTTTAGGGCAGTGGCTCCAAAACTATGGCGAACGGAGCCAGATAAAGAGATTTTGCACCAAATTAAACCATTACCCAAAGCAGCCATGTTTTAAATGATCCATTCATGTCCATACAGTGAATACTGATAAATATAAATGAGGATAATTGATTTTTATTATAATGGATAACACAATATTTAACTCTTTCCTGCCAGATATAAAAAACTGAATAGAAACCAATGGCCGCCTGGAACAGTACAGGTAAAATAAATGTATCAGTAAAAAATGCAACCTCAATCAATCAACCAACCAATCAATCTTTATTTATATAGCCTTAAATCACAACAAAGGTCATCTCAAGGCACTTTTCACATGCTCTCTAATTGAAACTATGTCTTTGAATGATCATTTAATCTCATGTATTGGTCTAACAGTGCAGCACAGCATGACCCAAGCCCCCCCCTTCCACCCCCCACACACCATTGGATTTACATGCTGGCAGAGGAATCATTATCATTGGGTCCAGTCTGATTGTTAGTTCACAGAGGACTGCTTCAGACGGTGGTGATGAGTGCTGTTCTGGAGCTGAGTGGCCTGCTCAGATAGAGAGCAGAGATGGAGCATCGGGGGCCGGGGGGCCAGCAGCTCGGCAGCAGCCCCGGCAGCTGTGTCTAATAAAGAAACTGAATTTGATAATCAGCTGAGACAGTCAATTTGCTAATAAGGGATTTCTAATTAATTAATCAATGTGTATTTGGTGGGAGCAAGGCGCTATTGTCAAGAGCGGTCAAGTGCAGTTTGCTGTGCCTCTCTTTCTCCCCCCTGCTCATTGCTTAACACATAAATGGGATTTCAATTTCATTTGGCATTCGGCAAATTTTCTCACTGCAAAAAGGGAGAGGAGAGAGGGGAAGGGAGGAGAAGGGAGGGGAGGGGGGGGGCAATTAAGTTTAAACGAGCGCAGCGAAATCTGGATGTTTGCATGAGTATGTGCACAATTATATGTCTGTTGAACTTTATTCTGAAAACAGGATGGGAATTATAAGATAAGCTTTTTATTGATACCAATGCCTTTATCAATTCTCTGTCCAATTCTTTATCGACACCCCTTTATTGAATCCTGATCAATTTCTTCTGTGTGGAAAAATGTAGATGCCTTTCACGTGTTTTCAACATTAACTCAACAAGTTTTATTATCTCTGAGACTGAGTAGAAAAAGGTGTGCACGATACAGCAAGCGGGGAACGAGTGATTCCACTCAGAGAAAGGGATTGTTTAAAGATTACTCTCAAATTCCTTCAGTATTACTGTGCTGCACTACAGACTATATGGAACCGGTTCTCACCTAGAACCGGTTCTAGTTGAGAAGTCAAAATGATTCCTAAAGGAGAATCACAGGTCAAGCAAGTTTAATTCTGTATATAACTTCTACAATATTCAAATGTATTTTTTAACCCTCCTGTTGTCCTCGAGTCAAGGAAGGAAGGGAGGAAGAAGGAAGGGAGGATGAAGGAAGGAAGGAAAGAAGGAAGGAAGAAGGAAGGAAAGGAGGGAGGGAGGAAGGGAGGAAGAAAGGGAGGAAGAAGGATGAAAAGGGGGGAGGAAGGAAGGAAGGAAGGAAGGGAGGAAGGGAGGAAGAAAGGAAGGAAGGACGAAGGAAGAAAAGAAGGAAGGAAGAAGGAAGGAAAGGATGAAGGAAGAAGGAAGGAGGGAAAGCAGGACAGAGGAAAGAAGGTAGGGAGGAAGAAAGGACAGATAGAAGGAAGGAAGAAGGAAGAAAAGAAGGAAGAGAGGAAGAAGGAAGGAAGGAAGGAAGGAAGGAAGGAAGGAAGGAAGGAAGGGAGGAAAGAAGGAACAGTCAAAACAGACGGGGTCAATTTGACCCAGGAGGACGACACAAAGGTTAATTATCTTATTTTATTTATACAATTACAATAAGTTTAACGCATATTTTGAGGATAATTGGACCTTTTTATTACATATATGTATTTTTTTATTATTATTAAAAAAATATTATTTTCATTGTAAATCTGGTCTAGATCTTACAAGCATTCATGACAGCATAGTAATCCTGTTAAGTGTCAAATCTAAAGAGTAACACAAAGCAGTGACCTGAGAGTGAATGTTTGATGCATGACACATTGAAGTGTAGTGCTAACCGATGGTGAACACTACGAGCCAAACATGATTCCTCCACTTTAACTACAGGCCTTACTTACACAGTCAAAGTCTTGAAATAAATGAGCTTAGCTTGAGCTTTTTACACAACACACAAACAGTCTAGCTTTTGCATCTTGAAGCAATAATTGACAACATACTTAACAACAGCTCCGGCTATATTACTAAAGCATGTGTGTTTGAAGTGGCTCAAATATGCTGCAATCAGTTACTTTCAGTCAGTGTTGAAGAGTAATTAAGTATGTTTACTCGAGTATACTGCACTATGAGATACTTATACATGCTGGATTACTCGCAGTAGGAAGAAAGAAGGAAATGAGGAAGGAAGGGAGGAAGAAGGAAGGAAAGGAGGATGGAAGGGAGGAAGAAGGAAGGTAGGAGGGAGGGAGGAAACAAGGAAGGAGGGAGAGAGACAGGAAAAGAAGGAAGGAAGGAAGGAAGGAAGGGAGGACAGAAGGAAGGGATGAAAGAGAGAGGAAGGAACGAAAGAGACAAGGAGGGAGGAAGGAAAGAAGGAAGGGCAGATGGAAGCAGGAAGCAAGGGAAGAAAGAAGGAGATGAGGGAAGAAGAAGGAAATGAGGAAGGAAGGGAGGAAGAAGAAAGGTAGGAGGGAGGGAGGAAACAAGGAAGGAGAGAGGGAGAAAGAAGGAAATGAGGGAAGAAGAAGGAAATGAGGAAGGAAGGGAGGAAGAAGGAAGGTAGGAGGGAGGGAGGAAACAAGGAAGGAGGGAGGGAGAAAGGAAAAGAGAAAGGAAGGAAAAAAGGACAGAGGATGGAAGGAAGGAAGGAAGGAAGGAGGGAGGAAGGAAGGAAGGGAGTTTGGATAGGCATGCAGGAGTAACGGCACAAAAGCTGAGAGGTGTAGTACTGTGGATGGAGCTTGCAGCAAAATGTATTTTAAATAAATAAAAAGGTCCACCTAAATCAGTTTACGCTATAGGAAGTCACTGCTGTACCTTTCCTTTGACACTACTTTTTCCCCAACTGTAGATCTTCTGTATTCCTACGTAATCCTCACACTGTATTACGCCACAAATCAGCTGTTTAGTTGCTGGTATTGTACTTTAGTCCTCTATCTGACGATGGCTGTGTGTGGCTAGTTATTTTACTGAATTTGCAATTTTAAAAAATTCCAAAAAGACGAGGGTTACCCACTAAAAATCGTGAAGTAGTGAGACTTAGACTCAGAGATATTAGAGCTGAGCGAGTTACCATGACGATAGTTCACACATCACATCATCCTGGTTTTTAATAATTAGTCAGTAAAGTCAGCATCGTCTGATGCAGGCTGGAAACTCTGCACTTTTACTTACAATTAAAATATTTCGCCATGTGTTTCAGCTTCTGGTCTGAGCTTTTCAAAATAAAACTTTTCTTATTGAGCGCCATCTCATTATTATTAAAAATAGTGTCCGCTCAATTTTATTAGTTTTGAGATCGATTAATTGAGCAGCCTTACTTAAAACATTAAAATACTGCTTATGTTAAAGTAGGTAGCTTGATCATTTAACGCTGCTATAGAATACTTTACTTTTGTTATCTAGACTTTTATTTTGAACTTTTTTAAGACTTTTACTTTCTCAATAAAAAAGGAGTATTTTCCATCAGTGACTGAAACTAAAACAGTGTGATGACTGTCCTGTCCTGCTTGGTCCTTTACAAACAGACCAAAGTATATTTTAATAGCTCTCCTGACCCAAAGTAACCAGTGTTAACAAGTGTTGATTGGCCTCTTCTAAAGCTCGGACTGTGTTGATTTTAACACTTTGGGACTTTTCTGTGTACACTGGTACTTTTGCTGTAAAGCCCAGTTTATCTTTGGGAGTGTGTGAGCTCCTTATGTTGAATGCAGTAGTGCCCTCTAGGCGGAAACTAAAAACCCCTCCTCCCACATCCCATCTCTGCATAGGTTTTTTTTTTTTTTTAACATGGTCAACAAGACATGAGACATTTTTTCTCATATGGACTCCGGAGAATCAGGTCCGGACATTGTCTAGAGTTGCCCTTTCACAACAGGAGATTGTACACAGTGTTTTTGTTTATAGCACATCAAAGATGGCGGGATGAGGCCTTTCATTTTTTTTTTTTTTTGTGCCAGTCGCATGATAGGAATGTCATCAAGCCCCAACTCAGTCGCTGTGAATTCTCCGGATAATTAACTACACTTTTCACACAAGGGACTCAATCGGAAATTACACAAACTTTGTAGTCGGGGTCCGTTTAATGTCCTGTCCAACTGATTCAGATATTAGCATTCCCACATACAGAAAAGCTCAGTGATGTAGTGCATGTGTGTAAAAAAAAAAAGTAGGGATGAGAAAAGCAGACAGGAAAAGTAAAACCCTATCCTGCCTTTTTTTTTTTTTTTTTTTTTTCAGTC
>NC_070590.1:4832604-4895650 GCF_027409825.1 Scomber japonicus | reverse complement strand
TCCGCATCACTGGCCTTGAAGAGGGAATTGAGGGCTCCAATGCCACTCAGTTTCTTTCACGCTGCCTACCCGAATGGTTCCCCACTCTCGGTGACATCCAGATTGAAATCCAGAGAGCGCATCGAATCTACAACGACAACGCCCGCAACCGAGGAGCTAACCGCACCCTGATTTTCAACGTGCTCCGTTACCCGACCCGCCAGGCCATTCTCCGCGCTGCCAGGAAAGAGCCTCTCTCCATCAACGGCCGGAGGATTCGCTTCTCTCCAGACTACAGCAACTTCACCGTCAAGCGTCGCCAAGGTTTTCACCAGGCTATGGACGCAGCTCGAGCTAAAGGTCTGGAATTTTTCTTACTTTATCCGGCCACGTTGAAAGTGAAAGACGGTGCTCAACACAAGGCATTCACCTCACCAAAAGAAGCGGAGGATTTTCTGGCATCAGTCCCGGCTCCATGCCCAGAGACTTTGGCGCGGGACGACGACAACCCCCCCCCCTGAACACAGTTTCACCTCTGCCATTACTGCTGCAGGGCTCCGTTTGACACACACTGGATCGACTCGACCCCCTGTCGAACTGTGGGCTCTGTACCTGTGGACGGTTGCTTTGTTATTCTCACACTACTTCTTCACAGGACAGATGTTTATCCTGCTGTCACTGGACACTGAGGACTGACATTAAGTCACAGGTTTACTAACCTTAATCACCGGATGTTCTTCAGCTGGTAAGCTGCCAATGAGCCTGATATGACTGTTTAACATGTTTAATATGGGTTATTATTTTGTTTTAGTATGGCAGTAGGCCTGCTTGAGTTTATAAATAACCCACTTTTTGCACAATGCTCAGTCAACCTTTTATTTTGTGTGCACTGTGGTAGTTAATGTTATTCTTTAGGCTACAGTATATGGAAGGTTGGAAAGTTAAAATGCAAGAATTTAATACCTTAACATGTTACGTATGATTCCTCAGCTTCTCCAATTTATTTTACCTCAGCTACAATCAACGTCATTGTTATACTGCTGGGCTGGCCTTTTCCCCCTGGCTGCCCCACATCCAATATGATCACAGACCTACTTCACAGTTTACAATCTGTCATTATGTTTGTGTTTTCTTTCTCTTTTTCTCCTTTTTTACATGTTATGTATGTTGTGTCTACGTCTCGTTTGTGTTGTGTAATGGGGGACCTTACTCTGGGTGCGATTGTGCCGGGGTTATTCCAGAAGGAGGGCTATGGTAACATTTTCTCTCTGACCACACTCAGAACATTTCCTTTAGACTATGGGTGATCTTAACATTTTAGTATGGAACTGTGGGGGATTGAATGCTCCTCACAAACGTGCTAGCACTCTTGGTTTGCTGAAAAGAAAAAATATTGACATAGCATTGTTGCAGGAGACGCATTTACTGAAAGCTGATGCTGGTCGTCTTGCCAATAGATTTTTTCATACTGTAGCATTCTCCGCAGCTGATACAAAAACTAAAGGTGTGGCCGTTGTTGCTAGACGCAGTCTTCCAATGAGAATTATAACGAACTGGGCAGATAGCATGGGTAGAATTGTGATTACTAGTATAGAATTTAATTCAAGGAAAATAGCTCTTATATCAGCATATGCCCCTAATGATTTTGACAGCAACTTCTATGATTTAATAACAACTAAAATGTTAGAATTAACAGACTATTCCTTCATTGTCGGTGCAGACTTCAATGCAGTTTGGGACCCAGTTCTTGATAAGTCGAGTGCAACCTCCTCAGGGGGGCAGGTCATGGCCACAAACGCTCTAAAATCTTGGGCCAGTAATTTGGGACTTGTGGACATATGGCGTTTAATTAATCCCTCCTTCAAAGACTATACCTTTTTTTCTGGCCGACACAAATCTTTTTCTAGAATAGACTTCCTTTTTGCTTCCCCGCAGCTCTTTCACTGCATTAATACTGCTGTTTTACTCCCGATAGCCCTGTCAGACCACAAAGGAGTCTTCTGCTCTGCAACTTTGGGCCGCCTATCTAAACGTGCAGTCAGATGGCGTTTTAATACCTCATTATTAAAAAATGAAGCATATATTGATCAGTTTATTGCAGGATTCAGAGAATTTGTTGATTTTAATGTTGGCTCTGTAGAGGACCCCAGAACCCTTTGGGATGCTATAAAAGGCTTCATTAGGAATAACACAATATTATTTAGCTCTAATGCACGCAAATCCAGATCTCTTCAATTGCAGAATCTTGAGGCAGAATTTTCTAGGTTGGATTCTTCTTTGCAATCTAATTTCACAGAGCAAGTTGCTCTACAGCGTACACTAGTGAAGAAGGAAATCAACAACATTTTGAAGCAACAATCAGAATTTCAAATTCACAGGACCAGACAAAAATATTACTTTCATGGTGCCAGACCTAGCCATCTCCTGGCCATGAGAATTAGGACCAGTGACCACTTTGCAGACATCC
The DNA here is from genome assembly GCF_027409825.1 of Scomber japonicus. Classification (NCBI taxonomy): domain Eukaryota; kingdom Metazoa; phylum Chordata; class Actinopteri; order Scombriformes; family Scombridae; genus Scomber; species Scomber japonicus. Next base: position 4,893,204 of record NC_070590.1, on the reverse strand, counting down.
CAGCTATTAAGTCGGCAAATGGCAATATTAGCACTGACCCTAAACAGATAAATGGCATATTTCAAACTTTTTACTCCGAATTATACAAATCAGAGGTGTCTTTAGACAAAAGTCGATGTGATAATTTTTTAAGTCAATTACATTTGCCCCAGCTATCAAGTACAGATTCTACTGACTTAGATAAGCCAATCTTATTAGAGGAGGTATGGGATGCAGCTAAGGCTATGCAGAGAGGCAAATCACCAGGCATAGATGGGATCCCTCCTGAATTCTACGTTGTTTTCTGGGAGCAGCTGGGCCCATTTCTTTTGGATATGATTGTTTTTTCAATTGAAAAGGGCAAATTCTCAAGGGATGTTAACACAGCCCTCATCTCTTTGCTGCTGAAAAAAGATAAGGAGCCTACTGACTGCTCTAGCTACCGCCCTCTCAGCCTTCTAAATTCTGACTTAAAGATTTTTGCAAAGCTCCTTGCCCGCCGTCTTGAGCACCACATGCCATCATTAGTCAATCCTGATCAGACAGGCTTCATAAAGTCGCGGCTTGCAGCAGATAATGTTAGACGTCTACTTCACATTATTGACGCAGCAACGGATAACAAAACACCTATGTCTATACTTTCGCTTGATGCGATGAAAGCCTTTGACCGATTAGAATGGTCATATTTGTGGTCTGTTTTAGAGGCAATGGGCTTTGGTAACACCTTTATCGGTATGATTAAGACGCTGTACTCAAACCCCTCAGCACAAGTACTAACTGGCCAAACTTTCTCCTCTCTCTTCCCAGTCTCTAGGTCCTCACGCCAGGGCTGTCCGCTAAGCCCCGCACTTTTCGTGCTCTCATTGGAGCCACTAGCTCAAGCAATTCGCCAGTCTGATTTGGTCTCCCCTATCTCTATTCATAACACCCAGCACCAGCTGTCGCTATATGCTGATGATGTTTTAGTTTTCTTGGAAAATCCTGCTCAGTCGACACCACACCTTTTGTCCATTTGTGAGGAGTTTGGTAATATGTCAGGTTTCAAAATCAACTGGTCCAAGTCTGCTCTCTTACATCTGAATGACACTGCTAAAAAATCTATCCTTCCAACCAATATCCCCATAGTACAGCATCTTAAGTATTTAGGAATTGAAATATTTTCTTCTTTAAATCAGATTATTAAACATAACTATTCACTTGTCCAGAGTAAGATCTTGAAGGACTTGGACCGGTGGATTGGTCTTCCTATGTCTATTCGTGCTCGTATCTCTATTATAAAAATGAATATTTTGCCCCGGATCAACTTTGTAAGTTCTATGGTTCCTCTCCCCCCTCCATCTGACTACTGGGCCAAGCTCCAATCTGCAACCTCCAAATTCATTTGGAACCGCAAGCGACCACGTCTGAAATTGTCTATTCTTCAGAGAAGAAGAGAAGATGGCGGCCTGGCCGTTCCTAATTTTGAACTTTATTCCTGGTCATTTGTGCTCAGGCCCCTGCTCTCTTGGTTTGATTCTCATTGCTCCGTCTCTTGGCGCATGCTAGAGAGCAATATAGTTCAGCCATGGACACTTCAAGATGTTCTTTTTAGTAACATTTCTAAAAAACAGTGTCAACTACGCCTTGGCCCCATTATTTCTCATCTTGTGCTGGTATGGAGATTAGTTGAAAGACACTGTCGTCTTTCCTGCAAGTGGCACACCTTTTTTCCAATATTCAACAATAAGGCACTTCTGATTGGTGGAAGACCTGTCTCTGCTCCCCAGTGGGAGCAGAGGGGTGTTCACTATTTAAGAGACATTTACAATGATTTTGGATTACGTTCTTTTGCTGATATTAAGGATGCATTCAATCTGCCAGGTTCCACTTTTTTCTTTTATCTACAGTTAAGGTCAGCGCTTAAAGCACATGGCGTACCCTGGCAATGTTCTTTACCTACCCACCCACTCCGAGATTTATTTATTAAACAGAACAGAGCTAAGGGTATGGTATCCAGACTGTACCATTTTTTGCAGGTAACAGACCTTGTCTCGCTCCCTGTGGAGAGGGTCTGGAGGAGAGATTGCCCAGACCTAGCTCCCAATTGTGATTGGGATACAGTGTGGTCCAGCATTCATGAAGCATCTCGTAATCCAGACCATCAGCAAATTCACTTTAATTTCTTACACAGAACATATCTCACCCCTGTTAAACTCCATCACATGAAAATTATTAATGACCCGTGTTGTAATCTTTGCTCATTGAAAGTTCCGGGCACATTTATTCACATGTTCTGGGACTGTCCACCTGTCGCACATTTCTGGGGCAACGTTGCATCCAAACTGTCTGATCTGATGGATGAACTAGTGCCTGTGACTACATGTGTGCTGATTCTTAATGATCTGTCGATCCTCAATATTCCCAAACTCAAAAAGCGAGTCATCTTTGCTGGATTGACAGCTGCCAAGAAAATGATTGCAACTCGGTGGAAGCCACCTCATGCTTTAACTACTCGATCTTGGATTCTCTCCTTTTTGGACGTCATATACATGGAGCTTTCAACAGCTCGGATTAATGGTGCTAATGAAAGGACCTTTAACACTTGGCGTAGCGCTGCTGACTCTTTGAAAAACATGCTGTAGGTTGATTTTGCCACTGGCTCTCCCACCCTAGTGCCTTTGTATGTCAAGTCCCTTTTGTCTTGTCAATGTCTCTGTGTGTGTGTGTGTGTGTGTGTGTGTGTGTGTATGTGTATTTTTATTTTTATTTATTATTATTATTTATTTATTTTTGTAGGTTATGTTTGTAATTTTATTTATTTATTTTTTACGTCTTTATTTTTCATTGTTATTTTATTTACGCATTTTCATGATTACTATTTTATTTTATTTTATCATTATTATTATTGTTGTTGTTCATACTTTCACCATGTTCCTTCCCATGACACGTTCTTATGTCCTGGGCTAATTGTCTTTCATTGAGAATTTTGTTGGACTTTATGAAAATGAAAATAAAAATTTGATCACAAAAAAAAAAAGACTGTGTAAAGTGAATTCAGACATTTTCTTTCTAAACACATTAAATAGGTCATAAATGTATTTCTAAAGGTGTAAAAAAGCATTTCAACCATTTAGATTTGAATTGTGGAGCTAGGCTTCACAAACTGTGTTTCAAGATTTCTGTGTTCAAGATTTAGTGATTAGCATAAACCCGCCCCTGCTGCTGTAGAGGTATAAATACATTCAGCACACACTACTACTACGACAGTCTACAGTTAGCCAGTTAGCTGAGTTAGCAGCCGAGTTAGCCGCGGAGCTAGCAGCCGAGTTAGCCACTGAGCTAGCAGGTGAGTTAGCCACCGAGCTAGCAGCTGAGTTAGCCACCAAGCTAGCCGCCGAGTTAGCAGCAGAAAGCTCTCAGACATAACGTCCATGTTTCGGGTAGAGGTGGTGACTTTGATTGACAGGTGACACTTGGTAGGGGGCGGGGTTTCAGCGGACTCGGTGGCCACGCCCACAGTGTTTAGGAGCAGAGAAAGAGGCTGATTTTTACACAACTTTGAAGCCTAATTTCATATATATTATTATTTACTTTATTTGCTGCACAGAAAGTATTCCAGGTGCTCATCCAAATGAAATTTAAAAAAAAGTACATTTCCTAATTAAACTACATTTTCTCAGGTGGTTATTCGGCGGCGGCCATTGTTCTACACTGTGAACTTGCTGCTGCCCAGTATCTTCCTGATGGTGATGGACATCGTTGGTTTCTATCTGCCACCAGACAGCGGAGAGAGGGTTTCCTTCAAGATCACCTTGCTGCTCGGCTACTCTGTCTTCCTCATCATTGTATCCGACACTCTGCCTGCCACCGCCATAGGAACCCCGCTAATAGGTGACTGGCATCAATTACTGCTTATCAAGACTTTGCATTCAGAAAGGAAGGAAAGGAGTAAGGAGGGAGGGAGGAAGGAAGGAAGGAAGGAAGGAAAGGAGGAAAAGAGGAAGGAAGGAAGGAAGGAGAGAAGGAAAGGAGGAAGGAAGGAAAGGAGTAAGGAGGGAGGAACGAAGGAGGGACGGAAAGGAGTAAAGAGGGAGGGAGGAAGGAAGGAAGGAAGGAAGGAAAGGAGGAAAAGAGGAAGGAAGGAAGGAAGGAGAGAAGGAAATGAGGAAGGAAGGAAAGGAGTAAGGAGGGAGGCAGGAAGGAGGGACGGAAAGGAGTAAGTACAGGAGGGAGGGAGGAAAGGAGGAAGGAAGGAAGGAAAGTAGGAAGGAGAGAAGAAAAGGAGGAAGGAAGGAAGGGAGTAAGGAGGGAGGAAGGAAAGAAGGAAAGAAGGAAGGAAGGAAAGGAGGAAAAGAGGGAGTAAGGAAGGAAGGAAGGAGAGAAGGAAATGAGGAAGGAAGGAAAGGAGTAAGGAGGGAGGCAGGAAGGAGGGACGGAAAGGAGTAAGGAAAGGAGGGAGGGAGGAAAGGAGGAAGGAAGGAAGGAAGTAAGGAAGGAAGGAAAGGAGGAAAAGAGGAAGGAAAGTAGGAAGGAGAGAAGAAAAGGAGGAAGGAAGGAAAGGAGTAAGGAGGGAGGAAGGAAGGAAGGAAGGCAGGGAGGAAGTAAGGAAGTAAGGAAGGAAGGAAGGAAGGAAGGAAAAGAGGGAGGAAGGAAAGAAGGAAGGAGAGAAGGAAATGAGGAAGGAATGAAAGGAGTAAGGAGGGAGGCAGGAAGGAGGGACGGAAAGGAGTAAGGAAAAGGAGGGAGGAAAGGAGGAAGGAAAGGAGTAAGGAGGGAGGAAGGAAGGAAGCATGGAAGGAGGAGGGAGCAAAGAAAGAGGGAAGCAGGGGAAGAACAAAGGAAAAATTAAAGAACGAGGGAGGAAGGAAGGAAGGAAGGAAAGAAGGAACAGTCAAAAGAGATGGGGTCAATTTGACCCGGGAGGACGAAACAAGGGTTAAGATGCTTTTAAATAATTTCCTGACCGTATCTCATTTTTACCCGTCCTCTACCCCCCCCTCCTTCCCCTAGGTGTGTACTTCGTGGTGTGCATGGCTCTCCTGGTCATCAGCCTGACGGAGACGGTGCTGATTGTGCGTCTGGTCCACAAGCAGGACCTGCAGCCGCCCGTTCCCCACTGGGTGAAATACCTGGTGTTGGAAAGAGCTGCAGTCCTCTTCTGCATCCACAGGAAGCACCGACTCTGCTCCAGACTGTCCTCCCAGGCGTCCGACCTGGAGCACTACAAGGATAACAACTACGGGACGGGTGAGGAACACGTCAGTCTAGCATCATTAACCCTCCTGTTGTCCTTGAGTCAAGGGAGGAAGGAAGGAAGGAAGGAAGGAAGAAGGAAGGAAAGGATGAAGGAATGAAGGAAAGGAGGAAAAGAGGGAGAAAGGAAGGAGGGAGAGAAGGAAAGGAGGAAGGAAGTAAAGGAGTAAGGAGGGAGGAAGGAAGGAGGGAAGGAAAGGAGTAAAGAGGGAGGAAGCAAGGAAGGAAGGAAGGAAAGGAGGAAAGGAGGGAGGAAAGGAGGAAAGGAGGAAGGAAGGAAGGGAGTAAAGAGGGAGGAAGGAAGGAAGGAAGGAAAAAAAAGGAGTAAGGAGGGAGGGAGTAAGGAAGGAAGGAAGGAAGGGAGGAAGGAAGGGAGGAAGGAAGGATCCTTCCTTCCTTCCTCCCTTGACTCAAGGATATTGACCCCATCTCTTTTGACGGTTCCTTCTTCCCCTCCTCCTTCCATCCTTGCTTGCTTGCTTCCTTCCTTCCTCCCTCCTTACTCCTTTCCGTCCTGGATGGACGGAAGGAAGGAAGGAGGGAAGGAAGGAAGGACAGAAGGAAGGAAGAAGGGAAGGAAGGACATAGGGAGGAAGGCAGGAAGGAAGGAAGGAAGGAAGAAGGAAAGGATGAAGGAAGGAAGGATGGACTCAAGGATATTGACCCCATCTCTTTTGATGGTTCCTTCTTTCCTTCCTTCTTCCCCTCCTCCTTCCATCCTTGCTTGCTTCCTTCCTTCCTTCCTCCCTCCCTCCTTCCTTACTCCTTTCCTTCCTAGATGGACAGAAGGAAGGAAGGAAGGAAGGACAGAGGAAAGAAGGAAGGTGAGGGAGGAAGGATGGACAGAAGGAAGGAAGAAAGGAAAGGAAGGACATAGGGAGGACGGAAGGAAGGAAGGAAGGAAGGAAGGAAGGAAGGAAGGAAGGAAGGAAAGAAGGAACAGTCAAAACAGACGGGCTCAATTTGACCCGGGAGGACGACACAAGGGTTAAGAAGGAAGTGTATTCAGGTTTCTTATCAAAGCTGAATCCACTACAGCAGCTTATTTCACTCATTAGTTTCTCTTCTGTGGTTGAAAAAGTTTCAGCAGGAAAAAAAAAAAAGAAAGAAAGAAGTTGCCGGAAAAGAAAAGTCGGGTTGATGGATGCTTAGAGGCTAATGTTAGCTCAGCTTGGGTGGAAAAAAAAAAAAAGAATAAATGGGAAAACAAATGAAATATGTTGTCAGTGACAAATTTGCCGATACATTAATTCCTCATTATATAACCATTATTTTAGGAGGCATTATGTTTCCTTCAGAACTCATGTTGCAATTTATTAGCATATAAACATAATTTTAAGGAGACAGGACGGATGAATAAATGAATTAATGAGTTCTCGCCATGCAAATCTCTACAACCACCGTCTATCTTCTTTTTTTTTTCCTTGAGTTAAATAAAAAGGTGACGCAGCACATATAAAGTATAACAACACTAAAGTAAGTTAGATGGAAGGAAGGATGGACAAAAGGAAGGAAGAAAGGAAGGAAGGAAGGAAGAAGGAAGGAAAGGATGAAGGAAGGACATATAAAGTATAACAACACTAAAGTAAGTTAGATGCAGCTCACGTCACACTCCTAGACTTATTAAACACAACCTTTAATATAGAGAGAATCTGGTTGGAAGGAAAGATGGTAGGGAGGAAGGAAGGAAGGAGGGAGGGAGGGAGGGAGGGAGGAAGGATACAAGGAAGGAAGAAAGGGGGATGGAGGAAGGAAAGAAGGAATGAGGGAGGGAGGAAAGAAGGAGCCGTACCAGAAATTATGAATAAGGTATATTTCTCATATACAACTTAGTGAATATATGTCCAGCGGTTGTCAAGATATCTTGAATCATCTTTGGTTAAGTTAAACTAAACACTTCCCATGTCTTTACTGATGCAAGAAGATCAAATATCACAAATGTCATCTGAGTTGGGTATACGACAGCAATCAAGCAAAATTCCCCTAGATGCTAGACCTTTGTTTTAAAAGGGAATATTTAAAGTTTTTTGTGATTTATATACAGTTATGATGACTGATGTCGATGTTAAACATGGTCAAACTTCCAAAATTTGAGGTAAATGTCTTGACTTTTTGATATCAATCATAGTGTACGTTCACACTGCAGTTAAAAGTGACCTGAATCCAATTTGTTCTCTCTAATGTGACCCATATTTGACTTGTTTCTGACAATGTGAACAGCAGAAGTTGTATTCAATCTGACATTTCCAAATCTGATTCAGGCCACTTTCAAATGTGCTACTGAATCGGTTACATGACAGATTTTTTTTAATGCGACCGCAATCTGAACAGCCAGGTTGCTTTTAATGTGGCTTTGACGTTATTCTGGAGCCTTCCTTCCTTCCTTCCTTCCTCCTTTCCTTCGTCCCTTCATTCTTTCCTTACTTACTTCTTTCCTTGCTTCCTTCCTTGCTTCCTTCCTTCCTCCCTTCCTTCTCTCCTTCCTCCTTTCCTTCTCTCATTACTTCTTTCCTTCTCTCATTACTTCCTTCCTTCTCTCCTTCCTTCCTTCTCTCCTTACTTCCTCCCTTCCTACTGAACTGAATTGAAAGGCTGAATAAAGATAATTGAGAATAAATCATATAAAAGTGTTCCAGTTCAGCCCTAGAACATGAACATAAACCTGGAAATATGCATGACATGTCTCCTTTTACCCTTTAAACCTCCATAAAAATTATAATCCAATGAAAAATGAAGCTTCTCCATGTCTGGTCCTGCAGCCCAGTGCACCCACCACCACCACCACACCTGCGAGATCGCCCGTAGACTCAGCCATCACGACAGAGAAAGCGGGTTGCTCGGACTCGGCCTCCCCCCCTCCAGAGACCCCACCCCACCCGTCATGGATAACATCCTGCAGGAAGTGACAGCCATCCGCCACTTCCTGGAGAAGAGGGACAGGTGTCGGGAAGTGGCGAAGGAGTGGCTGCAGGTGGGCTACGTGCTGGACGTGCTGCTGTTCAGAGTCTACCTGGTGGCTGTGGTGGCGTACAGCATCACGCTGGGAACGCTGTGGTCGGTGTGGCAGGTGGCCTGAGTCTCGTCGTGTAGCGCTGTGGACACGAGCTCAGCGGGTTGAGCGTGAAGTTAAGATCATCTGAGTGAGTTGCTCTGTGTGTCTGTGGAGCTCTGAGTACAGGGAAGGAGAGGAACAAGAGTAGTTGGAGTCGACAGTATGCACTTTCAAAAAGCAGTGACCAATTGGGTTTGCCATTATATAAAAACAGCAGGCTATTCTTCATCATCATCATCATCATCATTTATTTTATTTTTAGAGTTTCTGCAAAGATGTAAATGTCTTTTTGAGAAGCTTTTTCAGAGCCAGCTTGAAACCTTTTAGGTGCCACACTGCCACACATGCTAATCAATTATTATTCACCATTATGAATAAAGTGCAAATATCAAAGCAGTACTATAAAAAAAAAAACTTAAATACATTAATTTACCTGAATCATCAGAAGAAAGGAAGAGTGGTTTTGTACACATGTGTAATTTAGATGTTTCATGTGGCTAAGAAGCTCTAAACTTCTGATTATAGTCCTAGATATGTATAGCTGGTTAAAACAGGGGTGTCAAACATGTGGCCCGCGGGCCAGATGTGGCCCGTCGAGGGGTGCGATCCGGCCCACTTGTCATCCAGTGCTCTTTTCCTTCCTTCCATCTGTTCTTTCTTTTTTCCTTTCTTCGTTCCTTTGTTCCTTTCTTCCTTCTTTCCTTCTGTCCTTCCTTTTTTCCATTCTTAGTTCCTTCCTTCTGTCCTTCCTTCTTTCCTTCCTTCCATATGTCCTTCCTTTTTTCCTTTCTTCGTTCCTTCCTTCCTTTCTTCCTTCTGCCCTTCCTTCCTTTCTTCCTTCTGTCCTTCCTTCCATTCTTCCTTCTGTCCTTCCTTCCATTATTCCTTCTGTCCTTCCTTCCTTCTGTCCTTCCTTCCTTTCTTCCTTCTGTCCTTCCTTCCTTCCTTCCATTTTTCCTTCTGTCCTTCCTTCCTTTCTTCCTTCTGTCCTTCCTTCCATCTGCCCTTCCTTCCATTCTTCCTTCTGTCCTTCCTTCCTTCCTTCCATCTGTCCTTCCTTTTTTCCTTTCTTCGTTCCTTTCTTCCTTCTGTCCTTCTTTCCTTCTGTCCTTCCTTCCACCTGCCCTTCCTTCCTTTCTTCCTTCTTTCCTTCCTTCCTTCTGTCTGTCCGTCCTTCACTATTTCTCTTTCCTACCTTTCTTCCCTGCTTCCTCCTGTCTTTCCTTCCTTCCATTCTTATTTCCGTCCTCCCTTCCTTCTTTCCCTCCATCTTTTTAATGATCCGGCCCACATGAGATCAAATTGGTCTGTATGTGGCCCTTGAATGAAAATGAGTTTGACACCTCTGATTTAAAAGGAATATAATTCACAGGAGAAAATAATTAAAAAGTAAATTTAAAATAATGTTCATCCACTTCCTGAGTGAAAGTAGACTTACTGTATGAGCAAATCTATCTACCTTTAAAAGCCTAGAAACTGACTGATAGCACCTCTGTTAATGTTAAAATGTTGATATCGCTGCTTCTACTGTTTAAACATGTATTAAAAATATATATATATATTCCTGTTATTGTACATGAACCAATAAACTAAGAATTTATATTAATGTGGTTTTGCTCTACATGTATATCAAGAAAAACATTTAGTTGCATGTCCTCTGGCTTAAATTGTAGATATATTGAAAATGTGCATATTGAATTATTTTAATGTCATTATAAATCATATGTTTGTAAAGTAAAATGATAATGTAATTATATGCAATGTAAGAGTAAGTAATTGCAAATTGAATCATGTTTTCATTCTTATAATCAGTGTACAATTCATATAACTGTTCATCTAATAAAAAAGTCTTCATCTTACTTTACTGCAGAAGTTCATTATGGCAAATTAATCACATTATAAAAAAGTGAAACCAAGTTTTTAAATTAAGAAATAAACTGTAAATAAACCTGGTATCTCTTCAAATACATTTAGAAATTACATTTTTAATAAAGTGTACTAACATGAAATCAAAATTGAACTCTAATAAAAATTAATTGAGCTGTAGTAATTAATTTCACACTGCTTCATTTATGTTTATCAGTATTTATTGATAATATTGTTTACTTAATAAAACCTCTTTTTTATTTATTATTATTGTCTCACATAGGCTTTAACGATTTTGGTCCTTAGCACATACTATTCAACCTGAAGTGTTAAAAGTGGCCACTGAAGAAATAAGGATTTATCGACATTTATCGACTGGCACCCAGTCAGCTATAGAATAGATTTTAAAGTTCTGCTACTGGTCTACAAATCACTGACTGGTTTAGGTCCAGAATACATGAATGACATGTTAGTAGAATATAAACCCAGTAGAGCTCTGAGATCTACTGACTCAGGTCAGATAGTTGAGCCCAGAGTTCAAACTAAACATGATGAAGCAGCTTTTAGCTGTTATGCTGCACACAACTGGAACAAACTACCAGCAGAACTGAAATCATTTTTAAATCCAGGTTAAAAACACTTGAGCTCTTTTAACCCTCCTGTTGTCCTCAAGTCAAGGAAGGAAGGAACAGTCATAACAGACGGGGTCAATTTGACCCGGGAGGACGACACAAAGGTTGATCGAGCTCTTTTAAAGCACTTTACATTTTAATCTTTCATTTGCACTCCAGGTCATTTTAATGATTTTAAAGCAAATCATTATTTTATGCTGAATAATGCGCTATATAAATAAAACTGCCTTGCCTTGCCTTGCCTTACAAATGATCCATAATCACTGAATTGCATCACATGTCCATTTAACATGTCATAAATTATTATATTTATAGGACAAGGCCAAAAAATCCATAGATCTATGTAGTCTTATGACTTTACAATCAACAAGAAACTTTTCTTTTTTCCTTTCCTTTCCTCCCTTCCTTCCCTCCTTCCTTCCTCCCTCCTTTCCTCCCTCCTTCCTTCTTCCTTCCTCCCTTTCATTCTTTCCTCCCACCTTTCCTGCCTTCTTCCTCCCTCCCTCCTTTCCTTCCTTCTTCTTCCCTTCCTTTCCTTCTTTCCTCCCTCATTTCCTTCCTTCTTCCCTCCTCCCTTCCTTTCCTTCTTTCCTTCCTTCCTCTTTTCCTTTCTCCCTCCCTCCCTCCCTTCCTCCCTCCTACCTTCCTTCCTTCTTTCCTTTCCTTTCCCTCCTTCCTTCCTCCCTCCTACCTTCCTTCCTTCTTTCTTTTCCCTCCTTCCTTCCTCCCTCGTTTCCTCCCTTGCTTCTTCCTCCCTCCCTCCTTTCCTTCCTTCTTCCTCCCTCCCTCCCTCCTTTCCTTCTTCTTCCCCTCCTTTCCTTCTTTCCTCCCTCCTTTCCTTCCTTCTTTCCTCCTTTCCTTCCTTCCTCCCTTCTTTCCTCCCTCCTTTCTCCCTCCCTCCTCCCTTCCTTCCTTTCCTTTTCATTACACTTTAATCTAAATTATCACCCTAATAATCTTGAAAATACTAAACATCCAAATATTTTGCACTTTATTATATTAATTTAAACCATGTTGAGTATGTCTGAAACAGAGTTAAATGACACTGAGTTAAATTCATAAATGTAGAGTGAAATGAGCTGATCTCTTATTGTTTATTATGTGATGTATAAAATGTTTAAATATGCATATAGACACAATGACTGTAATAACATGTTGCTCATAATTTACCACAAACCTGCTAATTATGTGCTCCAGTGCTCATTCATTGTGTTATAACACCTGCAGTTCACCTCCGCCGCCACCAGATGGCAGTATGCAACAACCGCATCAATTCCCCTCAACAGCAGTGAGACACTCCGGGGAAGATATTTATACAACTAGCAGCTTTACAGAGATGCTTCCAATCTGTTTTCTTATGGAATAAAGAGGTAGATATATTGAGATCATATGAGGAAGAACAGACGTGGAAAATCAGCTGTGTGCTCTGCTCCGTAGATCTGTAGAAGAAGAAAGTCAGTAACAAAAAGGTGGCGCTCCATTGTGTTAAAAAGAAGAAGCAAAGCAAAAAAGGAATCACCTAATGTATTGATATTTTAGATTAATGTGTTTACAATCAATAGGTTCAATTTGTTAGAGATCAATACATGAGGTGATTCCTCTTGCTGCTTTTTAACTAAGGAGCGTTATCCCTTTGTTCTTGACTTTCTTCTTCAGTGGTGGAATATAAAGTACGTCTATAAAAAAATGGTGATATTCACTCATGTTTGACATTTTCTGCTTTAAGCTAATACCTAAAGTACATTTACTGTCATTATAGCTTTTACTGTAATTACTGCAATTATGAGTTTTGTGCAACTGATTGAAGGACAGATTTCAAGCTGGTCACATTCCTGTCAGTAAAACTATGCAAAGCTGTGTTAGAAGCACTTTAAATCCTGTTTGTTTATTTAATTTACTAAGAAACTAAGAAATTAGACAAATGAAAATATCACAGTGACGTAACCTGTGACTCATCCACTGCACGGATCCTCAGGTTTATCATCAAGTTGATTTAGGTCTATTTTTTTTATTGTCATCATCACATAATAAAACGGTTCAATGGACACTGTGTCACTGTGTTGATACAAGAGATATAAATGATTCATGTGGTTCATATTTATCTGCAATTAAGAGTTAACTCCAATAATTATAATAGGTGTGTAGGGACTACTTTTCTGAAAGGCAGCTGAGAGACTTAGTAGGCTCTTATCTGTGACACGTCCACAAAATCATACTGAAGTCCAGATGATGTTTTTACTGCAGTTTATTTGAATGAAAAAATCAAAAAGGACTGACAAGCAGCTGTTCCACAAACATATAAAAACCCTGATGTGATCCGACTGTGAGAATAAAGTGATGAAAGACGATGGTGATGATCAACAGAAAATATCAGAGCTCTACTAACTCCCTTTGTCCAAAACTCCCGCTGCCACCCAAGTAGGTAAAATAAAGGGAAACCACACCCATCAATGGTGTCAATCAATGCATGTGACGCAATACGTGCAGCTGAAGCAAATATAAACTAGGGCTGTCAAACGATTATTATTTTAAATCTAGATTAATCGCAGAATTTCCATAGTTAATCGCGATTAATCACGTTTTGAATTGCATGTTTAAAATCCTGTTATTTTCCATTTCAAGGCAGTTTTAAGCCCATAATGTAAAGCATTTCTTACCAGAGTGTCTTAACTGGGAATCAATCACGGCTCTGCTGCGACTCCCACACTCCAAAATGGTCCTTTGGTGGAACTGAGGCTCGCTTGGCTGCACCTGGGTGTTTAGCGTGGAGGTGCTAACTCAAACTCCACGTACTCCGGTGGTAGTTAAACTCCGTTTGACACAGGTTGCATTTTACTTTTGACTTGTCAACTGAAGCGTCTGGAAGTGTTTTAAAGTTAAACAAGCCGTTCAAAAGTCCAGTAGCTCTCTTACTTTCCATCAGCGCGGTAGGTTTACTGCAGGAGGTCACTTCAAAGCATAGCGCTACAGCTAGAGGAGCCGTCTACGGGTGAGTAGGAGGGACAAAAAGGCTTGCAAAATTAAAATGCGATTTAAAAAATGAACGCGTTATGGATTGCATTAATCTAATCGCGATTAACGCGTTAATGCTGACAGCCCTAATAAAAACCCTGATGTGATCCGACTGTAAGAATAAAGTGATGAAAGACGATGGTGATGGTGACGGTCAACAGGAAATATCAGAGCTCTACTTAACTCCCTTTGTCCAAAACTCCCGCTGCCACCCAAGTAGTAAAATAAGGGGAAACCACACCCATGTGTCAATCAATGCATGTGACGCAATACGTGCAGCTGAAGCAAATATAAACATAAACAAAACATATTATTCTCCATGCAACTTAAAATGAGGTAACAATGGATATTGGATGCTGGAAGTCACAATAAGCATAGAAGAGTTTGATTTAAAACCTTTCATTTCTAACCTCTAAAAAATAAGGAATGTGAGGATGATCATTTTGAGAGCTGCCAACACAGAGTCCAGCCTTTTAGATATGTGGGTCAAAGATCAGTGGTGAAAAACCTCATGCTTCAACACAAAGACCTCCACTGTTCATTTTGCCATCCTGACAAACCATTCACCAACCCCTGCCCCCTTCCTCTTCCTTCCTAATAGCCCCCAAAATAAGATCAAAGTCACACTAAAGCAACAGAGTCAAACAAAAAGAGTTTTTCTCTCATTTCCTGTTTTTGTTTTCTGTCAAAAAATCTGTAAAAAAATAAAAAAAGAGTCCAAAAGCTGTAATGTGTTTTTTTGGGGGGTTGTTAATATAATACTTGGAAAGGGAAAGTGGAGAGCTGCCTCATTAGTTTTCAATACACCGAAGTCAAGATCTGATCTGAGTGCCAGAGAGAGAGGAAATGAGCAAATCTAGTGATATTATTTGGACACTTTTGATGTGATGTTTATTTGTTGGATACACAGACTTTTTCCTCGTTGAGCTTTATTAGGGGAAGTAATTTCAGCAACCGGTGCAGAGGTGATGGTGAGTTTTTTTATTAGGAAGTCTGACACATTATGAAACTACCAAATTTAGCATGTTTAGCCCTCCTGGAAGGAAGGAAGAAGGAAAGGAGGAAGAAGGAAGGGAGGAAAGGATGGAAGGGAGGGAAGAAGAAGGAGGAAAGGGGGAAAGGAGAGAGGGAGGAAGGAGGGCAGGAAGGAAGGAAGGGAAGAAAGGAAGGAAGGATGGAAGGAAGGAAGGGAAGGGAGGGAAGGAAGGAAGGACAGGAGGGAGAAGGAAGGGATGAAGGATGGAAGGGAGGGAGGAAGAAGAAGGAAAAGAGGAAGGGAAGGAAGGAAGGAAGGAAGAAAGGAAGGAATGAATAAAGGATAAAAGGAAAGGAGGAAGGACAGAAGGAAGGAAGGAACGAAGAAAGGGAGGAAGGACAGATGGAAGGAAGGAAGGAATGACTAAAGGATAAAAGGAAGGGAAGAAGACAGAAGGAAGAAAGGACAGATGGAAGGAAGGAAGGAAGGAAGGACAGATAGAAGGAAGGAAAAGAACACATGAAGGAAAGTGGACCGGATTGCACCGCTTGGCGGGCCGGTTCTGGCCCGCGGGCCGCATGTTTGACACCCCTGACTTAAATCATACATGTCACATCCCTTCCACGTCTTACTTTGAAGCCTATCAAGTATCGTATGTGTCATGTGTCAGTTGTTAAAACGCCTCCTTGTTAGTAACTTTAATGCAACACCTTCAGCAAATGACAGATTGTTAATGTAAAGGAGGTTTTCTCTTCTTCACAAGCTGCCTCCGTGGTGTGACTGCAGCATGGTAACCTTACCAATAAAAGGAGCTAAATTCATGTAGCTTGCCCTATATATCGTACTATATATATACCAGACCTTTAAATCCCAAAATTCAAACGGTTGTACCTTTGGGAAGCATTAATCGGTTGCAGGAAGTCGTGCAATCTGCCTGTTAAGTATCTTGCCTTTGTGTTCGGATGGTTTCACCCTCTGGGAAGCAGAAGGAGGATTTTTGGCCTGATGGTGGCACTAGAGGACAAGTGAGAGCACAATAATCAACATAAATTACCTTCTGGGGACCATGAATATATAAGATGTATATATATATATATATATATTTATACACACACAAGGGTTGTCAAACGATTAATTTTTTTAATCGAGATTAATCGCAGAATTTCCATAGTTAATCACGATTAATCGCGTTATGAATTGCATGTTTAAAATCCTGTTATTTTACATTTCAAGGCAGTTTTAAGTCCATAATGTAAAGCATTTCTTACCAGAGTGTCTTAACTGGGAATCAATCACGGCTCTGCTGCGACTCCCACACTCCAAAATGGTCCTTTGGTGGAGCTGAGGCTCGCTTGGCTGCACCTGGGTGTTTAGCGTGGAGCTGCTAACTCAAACTCCACGTACTCCGGTGATAGTTAAACTCCGTTTGACACAGGTTGCATTTTACTTTTGACTTGTCAACTGAACCGTCTGGAAGCCGTTCAAAAGTCCAGTAGCTCTCTTACTTTCCATCAGCGCGGTAGGTTTACTGCAGGAGGCCACTTCAAAGCATAGCGCTACAGCTAGAGGAGCCGTCTACGGGGGAGTAGAAGGGACAAAAAGGCTTGCAACATTAAAATGCGATTAAAAAAAATTAAGTTATGGATTGCATTAATCTAATCGCAATTAACACGTTAACACTGACAGCCCTAATATATATATATTTTAATGGTGGTGTTCACTGTTGCCATGACAGCAAAGGTTCCATATCTTTAAGGAACTTGTCTCCAGTGATCATTTTAACCCAAACCATGATCTTTACATAGTTCTAATCAAGTAAACTAGACATTAACCACAGCGTCACACCTTAAAACATCTTTATTTACACTCCCTAAAGATCCTCATGTGTGAGGGCAGCAGTGGAAAATACTAAACTAAAGAAACTGTGAAAATACATCATTGTTCATCAAGGGTGGAGATAATCCTTCATTAATCGTAATCGAGGTTAAAAGTTCAATTAATCGTGATTTTGATTTTTGCCATAATCACCCAGCCCTAATTTGCATTTTTTCCTATTCCACATGATCCCTGGATGGCAAACATATAATAATAAGAATATGGTTAAGCCCCATCTGACCCCACCCGACCACCACCTATGAAAATGATTGTTATATACAACGAATTTGAATCAGCAAATACATATTGTGACAAACTCCAAGACTGAAAATAGCAAAATCTTTGTATATTGACCTGAATGTATATATGCAAAATGTTCCTTTTCATAACTAGGCTAAGCTTTCTAAACTAGGCAGAGCATATCCGGACCCTTGCTCTGTAAGTTACCTTAGACAGTAGATTCATGATTATATTCTCATTTTATAGCTGAAAAGGGAGTTAAGGGACTTTACATTTCAACACAAGACATTCAGTACCTATGCTATCTGCTGGTTCGATGTTAGATTGAGCAAAGATACAAAACTACATGTGTACCCAGCTGCTAAAGCAATGAAAACACATGAAAAGAAAAGAGAGCCAGACATGAGCGACTACCTGCCACAAAAACCACTAATCTAAACCTCGTTCAGGTCAATCTATCTCCACGCAAAAGCTGAACATTTTCTGTCTCGGCTCGCTTCCTTTCTAATGACGATCATGCATGTGTGTCAAATGACTTGCACATGTACACACGCCCTGCATATCTAATGATGGCATTTATGACCTCTATAGCACAGAAGAGGCAGAAAACAGACAAAAGGCAGTCGGGCTTGAAGTGCTGCAGTTGTTACCATTAGCACATTATGTGTGAGGGGAAGATGGTGTAAAGCCAGGTGGTGAGTGTGATGCTTGCTACACAGCTGATTGTACTTCAACTACGTGAGCATTTGTAGAAACATACAGCAGGCTGTTTGAGAGTGAGCAGTGGCATTTTAAGTGGCAAATAATCACAAAAAGGATGATCCAGATGGGTGCATGTGGGTAATTTTTTGCTTTATTGCATCACTTTAGGTTTTTAAAGATGTTGTAAGACTAGAAACAGTGATGTATGTACAATATTATTATTATGTTAGGGTAACTTCTTATTGTGTAAATATGTGGCACATATTTAAGCTTAAAGTCCGTGTAAAGTAAGAATAAATATGTGTTCTGAGTTTGACATACCACAGAAAAGTGTGTTGTTAACCACCCTGCCAAATTTGAATGATTAAAAAAATCACCAAATATATGAAATTAGGCTTCAAAGTTGTGTAAAAATCAGCCTCTTTCTCTGCTACCAAACGCTGTGGGCGTGGCCACCGAGTCGGCTGAAGCCCCGCCCCCTACCAAGTGTCACCTGTCAATCAAAGTCACCACCTCTACCCGAAACATGGATGCTACGTCTGAGAGCTTTCTGCTGCTAACTCAGCTGCTAGCCCGGTGGCTAGTTTCGCGGCTAGCTCGCGGCTAACTCAGCTAACTGGCTAACTATAGATTGTAGTAGTAGTAGTGTGCGCTGAATGTATTTATAGGCTACCTCTACAGCAGCAGGGGCGGGTTTATGCTAATCATGTGATTTTCAGACCTGCCCACTAAATCCTGAACACAGAACTCTTGAAACACAGTGTGTGAAGCCTAGCTCCACAATTCAAATCTAAATGGTTGAAATACTTTTTACACCTTTTTTAGAAATACATTTATGACCTATTTAATGTCTGAATTCACCACACAGCATTTAAAATTCAAAGTAGCCATTAGCAAAGAGAGACAGTTCATCTTCATTACAGCTTACCTGTTGATATGTGTATGTACAAAGATATTTTTGGTTTTATTCATCCAGAATTTCACATCTTGTAACATCTCATTTCTGGAGACAGTGTCCTTGTTACAGACCTGACTATGAACAGTTTTAATTGGACCTACTCTCCACAAAAAAAAGGTTATTTTTAACCTAATTTTGTCCTTCATGTTGTCTCCATCTCTGCAGCTAATCTTATTGCTGTGGTGTTTTTTGTATTACACCTCCTAAAACTCACCTGTCAGTGAAACGATGAGTGCGCTGCTCTCCCTTTGGCCTGGCCGGCATACCTCATGTTGTATAGCAACAGGGGCAGGAGAGGTTACAGGAAGGGATTATGTTGAATTCCTATCAGCCAGTGATCAAACAGAGGCAGTAAGGCATGGCTGAATCTATGGGAATGCTCTTTGCTAAGCCTGAGTCGCATTAAGATGTATCAGAGATGTCTACTGCCATGCTATCTGCTCTGTGAGGCTGTAATTCTGCACAGTGGAGCTTTGAGCTTAACAATAACGGCCATATGTTATCATGCTCGCTACGACAATGGTAACATGCTGATGCTAGCTCAGGAGGTAGTTGGCAGTTTAATTCCTGGCTCTTTCAATCCACGTGTTGATGTGTCCTTGGGCAAGATACTTAACTCCAAATTGCTAAGTCTGTTTACCATGTTTATGCTAACATGCTAACATGCTGGAGGTAGTTGGCAGTTTAATTCCTGGCTCTTTCGGTCCACGTGTTGATATGTCCTTGGGCAAGATACTTAACTCCAAATTGCTAAGTCTGTTTACCATGTTTATGCTAACATGCTAACATGCTGGAGGTAGTTGGCAGTTTAATTCCTGGCTCTTTCGGTCCACGTGTCGATATGTCCTTGGGCGAGATACTTAACCCCAAATTGCTCCTGATGGCTGCACCGACAGTGTGTGAATGTTTAGTCTCCATGTGATGAGCAGGTTGGCGCTCTGCATGGTAGCCCCCTTGTCATTAATGTGTGTGTGTGTGAATGTGACATGCAGTATAAAAAGACTAGAAAAGCTCTACTATAAGTCCGTTTATCATGTTTACTTGAGATGTTCAACATGTTTAGCATCTTATTTTAGCATGCTAACTGGCTAACTTGCTAGCAAAGTCCAGTTGATATGAATGTCAATGATTATTTGGTCATAAACTAAAGTATTGGATAAATGATTCTTAATAAAAAGTCAGTAAAATTCAACTTGAGGAGAGAAATCATCCAATAGTTGTTGAACTCAAATCCATAAATGTGAAGCTCATGTTAGCACCAATGTTTGCTCCAGTCCTCCTCGTACTGTAGATGTTCAGATATTTAACTTTGACCTGCTAGTGGCGTTAAAGGAAAACTCAGGGGATTATTACTGAAGTCTTTGGGATTCAACCTATGTGCACCATTTATATCGCTGCCACATTTCAAGGCAATCAATGCGATAATTGGTTGACCAGCTGACCCGCTAAGGATTAGCATTGAAAGAGTGCTGCTAGCTTAGCCTGGCTAAAACAATCAGGTAAGGAAATATATTTACTAATTAAATCATAATTCAGGACATGCAACAACCTGCAAACACTATAAGAGACAATAGGTTTTTTTCTGTTTGATATAAAATGTAGTTTTCCCTTTTCTGTGGCTCATGTGTTAGCTAAACGACAAGCTAATAAAACGTGCTAATAAGCTGGAGAAGCAAACAGTATGCATTGTTGTATGTTGTGTAAACTGTGCATCTTCTGCATAAATTAAAAATACAATATTAACCCTCCTGTTGTCCTCGAGTCAAGGAACGGAGGGAGTTAGAAGGAAGGAAAGGAGGGAGGAAGGGAGGAAGAAGGAATGAAAGGAGGGAGGGAGGAAGGAAGGAATGGAGGAAGAAAGAAAGAAGGGAAGAAGGAAAGGAGGAAGGAAGGAAGGAAAGGAAAAGAGGAAGGAAGGACAGAGGAAAGAAGGAAGGGGGAAGGTAGGGGGGAGGAAAGAAAGAGAGAAGGAAGGAAGGAAAGTAATTTTTGCCTAACACTAAATAAATAAAGTGTTCGTTCATTGTAAATAAATACCTCATTTATGTCTATTGATGGTTGTAAGCTAATTTAAAAAACAACAACCCATGCTGTAATGTTTTTAGGGCACTTCTCAGTCACCCCCTTATGGCACCCCTGCCTACCTTTAAATATTAAATAATAAATAATAAAACAACCACAAAAAACAAAACAAAAATAAATGAGTGATTTGCTTTTTTGAGTAAAGAATTGGGTATTATAGAACACACAGAAATAAAGTAATAAAAATGAAAAAAAGGGAAATAAAGAGTTTAATTTTTCACTGAACCAAAAATACTGATATTATGATTATTGCATTTTATCTCACAATTCACACAATTAACCCTCCTGTTGTCCTCGAGTCAAGGGAGGAAGTTAGGAAGGGAGGAAGAAGGATGGAAAGGAGGAAGGAAGGGAGGAATAAGGAAGGAAAGGAGGAGGGAGGGAGGAAAGGAGGAAGGAGGGAGGGAGGGAGGGAAGGAAGGAAAGAGAGAAGGAGGGAGGGAGGAAAGGAAGGAAGGGAGGAATGAGGGAAGGAAAGAAGGACAGAAGGAAGGGAGAAGGAAAAGGAAGGAAGGAAGGAAAGAAGGACAGAAAGAAGGGAGGAAAAAAGGAAGGAAGGAAGGAGGAAAGAAGGAAGGGGGAAGGTGGGGGGAGGAAAGAAAGAGAGAAGGAAGGAAGAAGGACAGGACGAAGGAAGGAAGGAAGGGAGGAAAGGAAAAGAGGAAGGAAGGACAGAGGAAAGAAGGAAGGGGGAAGGTGGGGGGAGGAAAGAAAGAGAGAAGGAAGGAAGGAAGGACGGCAGGAAGAAGGAAAGGAGGAACAGTCAAAACAGACGGGGTCAATTTGACCCGGGAGGACGACATGAGGGTTAAGCAAAGGATGTTAAAAGCACATTTATATTAATAAAAGTGTATTATTGGAGATTATGAAGAAACATATCTCACGCACACACACACACACACACACACAGAGCTAAGAGATTATTATTTAGTGTTAGATGCTACTGTTTCATCCTGTCTGTATATTATATATCTAAAGATTCAGTGGACAAATGGCGAGCCAGGAAAAGAGGGCTAAGACAGACAACATGAAGTCCATTTTTTATTTTTTTCTAACTGCAGATTGAAAGTATACAACTGAACATCATGATTTGATTT
Organism: Scomber japonicus; assembly: GCF_027409825.1. NCBI lineage: Eukaryota > Metazoa > Chordata > Actinopteri > Scombriformes > Scombridae > Scomber > Scomber japonicus. The sequence continues at coordinate 4,871,501 of NC_070590.1, read as the reverse complement.
TTATTATGAGACTCATAAATAAAAATACAAAAAAATTCCACTACAAAAAACAATCTACTGTTAGTTAGTAGGATGTAAAAAAAAAAAAAAGAAAAAGAAAAAAGAAATATTCTTTATATTTTTCACTATCAAAGGCACAACATTGACTTTAGTGACAACATGGAGAAGAGAACCTGCAGCATTAAATCTTTTATTTTTCTTTTATTTTTTTTTCACACTCCATCAGAGAAACACTGAAATGTTACAAAGAGATGTGTCTGATTTCTACATGGAAAGAAACAAAAAAAAAAAAAAGAGAGAGAACAACCTCTATATCAACGAGACGGTGGCTATAGATTGGTGGCACAGCTCAACAGGAAACGTACTGCCACGGAAAAAAATAGCACGTTGTCGCTGGAAAAGACAAAGGACCTTTTTGCAAAGCTCTAATGCAAATTTTTTTTTAAACAGAAAAAAAAAAAAAATTATACAACTTGAACAACAATAAGAGAACAAAATAAAGAAAAATAAAAAATAATAATTGGGCACCTTCTAAGATTAGGCTAAGATTAGGTGCTGAGGTAGACAAAAACTATAACAATTCAAATCATAATAAAAACACTATTTTCTTAATACAGAGCAACTTGACTGGCACTTGTGCTGCTGTCACAACAATGGAGGAGAAGAAGTAGCACAGACAAGCCAGGGAAAGACAGAGAAAAGCTTTGTTACATAAAAAGCTTTGTTATGCTTGGTCCGACAGGGCAATTGGTCCTCAGTGCTAAATATAAAAAAATACAATGTCTTGGTGCTTTGTTACTCAAACAGTTTTTAGTCTAGACCTCGATGGCACATGCATTTGAAACACTGCATGAAATGGCTACTTTTGTTCTAGAAACACCACACCAAAACACAGAGTGCCAGCTCCAGGGATGCCATGATTCCTCTCTGACGAATTTTAAAACATCCCCCCCCCTTCTTTTTTAAATCTTTAAATGCGTTTTTTGTAGAAAAGGAAAAGTACTTAAAAAAAAAAAAACTAAACAGAACAGAAAGAAAAGCAGAAAGGGGGAATACCCCGCCGACTCTGCCACAACCTACCCAAATGGAGGTTTTCTTTTATTTTCTTAAATTTTTTTTTTTTTTTTAATTTTATTTTGAAGAGCAAATATAAGAAAGTTCTTATCAGCAAACCTGTTGCTGATAAAAAAAAAATTAAAAGAGGAGAGAAAAAATACAATCTGAGTGGGAGGAGGAGGAGGAGGCGGCGCAGACTCTGGCTTAATTTGCTGGCAGAAAAAAAAAAAAAAAAAAAAAATTCAACAATTTAATTTTATCCCCCGAAAGTTTTGCAGGATTCAACGCTGCAGCAGTCTATCTGAATTTTGCCCCTCATTATCATTGTTAAATAAATGCTTTTTTGGGTGCCAATCACAGAGTACGGCCTAAGAAGCAATAATATCTCAGTTGCTATATATATATATATCAATAGCATTAAGGGTCTTTATTGCAGTCCTTGAAAAAGAAGCCCTGCTCTATTCAGGATTTAAAAAAAAAAAAAAAAAAGGTCATATTTTGAGCGTCATGACATCCCTAGGGTGCTGGAGACACCATTTTTATTTTATTCTGAAAATACAGAAACTAAGCAGATATAGATGGATATTTTTGTTGAACAATTTCCATTTTTAGGCACAAAGATAGTACAGAAAACATCGGAGAACACTGAGGGAAGAACTATATCAATGCCAAATGTATATATATATTTTTTTCTAACATAGAGAAAAAAAAAAGTGGCATAGAATAATCATTTTTATTTTGTATCTTGATCTGATTAGTGCATTTTTCCCACTAATACACACACACACACACACACTCACACACACACACACACACACACATAGCTACACACTCGTTCACCCGCACACAGAATAGTAGAAAACATTCAGAGGACGATGATAGGAATAAACGTGACTGATCAGGTCTTGCATTGGTGGTGGTGGTGGTGGTTCAGACTGAGCCGTGTGACTGGGTATATTATAGTGGGTGGATATTATATATATTATGAGGGTGATAAAAAAAGCCCCCCTCAGCTCACAGTGTTTGAGAATAAAATGGCAAGAACACCACGGGGACATGCCATCCCTTCTTCTTTTTTCAAGTACAAAAAACAAAATAATAAAAAATAAAAATGTCGAGACAGTCAAGTTTGATTGAAAAATTGTGAATGACAAGTACTAATTGGTCGGTTTTTGGCAGCGTCCCTCTGCCTTCCCGTATTTTATCATCTTTTTTTTTTTTCTCCTTTTTTTTTTTACACTCACACACACACACACACACACACACACACGCACGCACACACACACATTCGTAAAATTTGTGGTGGATAGATTTAGTCCTTCACCTACAATGCAATTTGACATCCAGAAAGCAACACTTATTATTACAATATGTTTCACACACATGTTTTTTTGTCCAACAATATCAAAGAGGAGCAAGGCAAAAAACGATTCACACCCAGAGAGAGACAGAGAGAGAGAGAGAGAGAGTTAAAGAGTAAGAGAGAGAGAGAGACAAGTTAAAAAAAAAAAAAGGAAATACAAAGATTTGTGCCCTGCTGTAACCCTCCACAAATGGAAAAAGGACTGACACTGAATACAAAAATATCACAATTTTTATATATCAAATTGCCTCTGTTGGCTCTTGTTCAGGAATACACTCATTTCTTCTCCGAGAGAGAGAGAGAGAGAGAGAGAGAGAGAGAGAGAGAGAGAGAGAGAGAGAGAGAGAAAGAGAGAGAGAGAGAGAAAGAGAAAGAGAGAGAGAGAGAGAGAGAGAGAGAGAGAGAGAGCTTTGTCAGCTGAGAGAGAATCTCTATTTTTAACCTTCTGGTTTTTTCTTTTTTTTTGATTACCACTTGCAGTTCCAATTGTCCAACGCACTATGCATCACTGCAAATATGACCTGTCCTGGGGGGAGGAAGGGGAGGGGGGAGGGGGAGAGGGGGGGTTTAAGGGGGTTTAGGGGGGTTTGGGAAGGGCGGGGGGGGGCCAGGGGGCGTTGGGTGCCGTTCATGATGAACCATCTTTTTTTATGTCTTTTTTTTTCACATTACAAAACTACAATTCTATTCACACAATTTTTCAAGTTTAAATTCTTGTTTTTAAACCCTCTTAAAAAGCAATAGTACTTCCTCCTCTTTATCTGCCGCATCCCTCTTTTTTACTCATCACTTAAGGCTTCAAAAAATTCAAAAAATTGCTTCTTTTTTTTTTTTTTTTCTTTCTCTCTCTGCGCTTCTGTGGTTTGGAGGTGCAAAAAAGGGGGAGACTATAAGAGAGGAATAAAACATCCATTCAAATGACTCAGCCTATCAACCTCTACTATTGTTATTAACTCTTTAACCCTTTTATATACATTTTGCTTAAAAACACAGACAATCATAAATCAACTTTTTTTTGAATGAAAACAAAAAAAAGAAAAAACAAAAAGCATGAGATGAAGTAGCAATGATGAAAAAAATGCAAAAAACACACAAATACACACAAAAAAAATGTGCTTTTGCTAAAAAAAAAAAGAAACATAAAAGAAACTTAGAGGTAGCTTTTATAACAAATGACCAAACTTTCCGGCTCTTTAACAAGCGGGGTTAATAATACCAAGTTTGGTAACAAGTAATGCACATAAAGAAATACACAACATTTGAAAAAAAACAAAAAAAACAAAAAAAAAATCTCTTCACCGTGGCACTTAATTTTTTTTTTCTGCGTACACATTGCTTCATCATGTTGTGCAATGCATCTTTCTCACAGACACTCATCATCATTAACAAAAAAAAATAAAAAATAAAAAATAAAAAAAACAAAAAGTACACAATGAAACAAAAGGGAAAATTAAAAATACAACAAGCAAACATGAGGTCACAAAAAAACGAGGTAATTCAAGTACGATGTGTTGAGCTCAAACTCAAAAAGTCAAATAATAACGACATTAACAACGACAACGACGACGAAGACGACGACGACAACGACAGGAGACGAGAGAGAGACGAAAGCGAAGGGACAAAAAACCACAGAGGAAGAGTTGATTTATTCTGTCGTCTTACTGGTCGCCTTACTGCCCCCCCTCCCCTCCCTATTCTCCCCTTTTTTAAGCTGCTAGGGCCGTGGTGTCTCGTCCAAATCAGTGATCCCCCCCCCCTCCACCCCCCGCCCCCCTTTTTTTTTTCTTCCTCCCACCGACCATTTTGGATATGTGATCACCTCAGTAACGCTGTGACATGCCGTAGGTTCTGTTTGGGTCTAATGCTGCATTTCAGAGAAGTCAAAAAAAAGAAGAAGAAGAAGAAGAAGAAATCCCCACTTCCTGTTTCCTCCTCCTCTGCAAAATGTTCCATTTGAGCCTCATGCTGCGTTTTTACCCCCCCCCCTACCTTCCCTCCCCCCTCCCTAAGATGCAGCAACAATAAAAGGCAATACAAAACTTTTTTAACTATTCTCAAAAAAAAGGGGAAAAGAAGGGAAAATTAACCCTTAAAAAATGAGCTTACTTGCCCCCCTCCTTTTTTTCTCCCACTCTATGCATTAGTGCACACAAGTATCCAAATACACATAGTATAGTACATTTAACATCTTTTATATAGTCATTTTTTTGTTGTATGAGCTTTTAATATAAAGCCCCTGGTGGTAATATGCACTGCAAATATATGTGAGAATATATAAGCACCATTTATAAAAAGAAAAAAAAAATGTAACAAGAAAGCACCCTCAGATTTCAGATTTCAGATGATATTGTGCTCTAGTGGTGTAATTTCAAAATAAAATACCCCCTTCTGAACTTCTATGCTTTGTCCAGTCAATTTAAAAAGATCCTGATGGTGAAGAATGACACATATTCAAATATAGCATTTACAGTTAAGCTAGCTAGCTAACGTACAAGCTAGCTAGCTATCGTACGAGCTAGCTGAACTTAACAGGAAGGCATAAAGAGAGAGTAATAGCAACTTCCAATTATAAAGTTTTCCGACTTCCAATGAAAGACAGCATTATAACCTGCGATATATATATTTTGAACCTAGCCTCGTACGAACCCGGCTTACAGTCTTTCACATTCATGTTTTAACAGTCTTCAAAACCGATACCACACCATCTTTTGACAGACGTAACGGCGTGCAGCTAAGGCATCCCCTCCCCTCCCCCTCCCAAAGGACTCTCCCTCAACATTCAACTTCTGGCAGTCAAAGTCACAGGACTCCCAAACTCCCAACAGAAAAGCAGCCTTTCACCCCTCCCCCCCAGCCCCCCCTCAGCCTCCCTCCTCCCCACTTTGTTTTCCATCACTGCGGTTAATTGACAGATCTGTTGCGGTCAAAAGTGTTACGGTTTATGTGTCAGTTTGTGTAGTTCATCATCGTTAGTGTGAGATTATTATGATCTGGTTAAATGTACATGATAAAAAGCAGTCCAGTTGTCTATTGCTGAGAAGGTGGATAGGCTGGATTTAATGTATGTATGTATGTAGAATACCGTTATAGTGATTTATGATGTAATGAAAAATATATATACCTTGCATCAAACAGAGACTGTTGTCGTAATTTGTTTAACCTGTGCAATCAAAGCCATGATAAATCAAGCAGAGCTAAAATAAAAAAAAAATGAAATAAAAAAAAAAAAAATACTAGATGAAAAAGTTAGCATTTGGCTCTCTGGGGAGAACCGCGGGTGGCCAGTGGTGACCAAACCATCTCCAGCTCTGTCAGAAATGCAGAACCAGGAATACTACTGAGAAAACTGGGAGACTTCCTTCCACCAGAAAGCAGCACGAGGCATCTTCCACCATCCAAAAACTGAAAATCTCGGTGCTCGGTTTGCAGTATTTTAGTGCTCCCATCCGTCCAGTTCAATTGTTTCATGTACTGAATACGCCTACCGAGCTCTGCTGCTGCTGCTGCTGCTGCTGATGATGATTCTCAGGGGCTATCTCACTGCTGCTCATATGTAAGGACAGGTTATAACACTGGGAAAACTGGGAAGATGTTCAAGATATGTTTTTTTTCCATTTGAGGATGGAAAAGATTTGAGTACCCCCAAAACATTTGTTTCTTTAACTCAGTCATAGTGGTTTGTGGTTAGAACAAGAAGAAGGGTTTCCTCAATACTTGCATGATGAACTAGGGGCCTTAAACTGATTCTCATATTCACATAATCATCCATGTGATCGTAACTAATCTGACCATGCAGGGGTGAATGCGACGAACAAATACCAAAGTCGAACCGCAAAAAAAAAAAAATAAAAAAAAAATCTTTCCCCCGTTTTGGAAAGAAAACAAAAAACTCTGGAGTGAAAGATTTTGGTTCCCAATGAGAAGGATGCACAGGTTCAGATAGCCCTTGAGAATCTGCTCTCTCTTAAAAATGTCACTTCCTGTCCTTTGCAGCTCGCTCACTTTACGGTGCTGCATGCAATGACCTGAAACAATAACACAGTTGCAGATGTAGTGAATGACCCGGTAAATCCGAACAATGGTGGAGAATCTCTCTCATCTCCGTGTGTCCAAGTCTTCCTTCTTCTTCTTCTTAGCACTCTTGTCCCACCCATCACCATCACCACCCTTTTTTTACCCCCATTGGTTGTTGCCGCCTTTGCATGAAAAAAGAAAAAACGAGAAAACAAACCCATCTTTTGCTTTCGAGTCTCTTGTCGTTGACATTCCTCAATCGTCAACCACCCTCCCATCCGTAAGCCTCACGCCTCCTATCCGCTCAATTACATTCCCCTTACCTCACAAACCCGTCCCTACCATCACACCTCCCCCTCCCCCCTCCTCCGCCTCCGCCTCCTTCCATCTCCATTTACTCTTCCGGTCTCAGACATAGCACAGGTACAGGTAGGTCTTCTCTATGCGCCAGTCTGGGGGGATGTCTTCCGGCTTGTGGCCTTTCATGTGCTTCTGCATGGCTGACAGGCTGGGGCAGTACTCCAGGCAGATGGTGCATTGGTAGGGCGAGGCGCCGTTGTGGGTGCGCAGGTGCTTGATCATGGCCGAGTAGTCCCTGGATCGCTGGTGGCACAGCTTGCACTCGAATGGCTTCTCACCTAAAGGATGACGGGGGTGGAAGAGGGTGGGGGAGGGGGTTGAAGACAATAACTGTGTTAGTAATTGTGCCATTCAATTATAGAGTTACATCCTTGTTGATGCTTGATGTGTGAGTTAATTTAGAAATAAATGCATTTGACACAAATCAATTAACCTTAAGCCTTAAACCGACTTTTTGTGCTTCATTATATCATTTCCAATATTTCATGACTTTGTCAGTTAATTTGCTCCTAATGACTTAATAGTATTGTTTTCTCTTTCAGTTTTAATTAGTACTTTAAAAAAAAAAACCTATGTAGTGGAGTCCTCGGGGATGCCATTCAAAAAGCACCCAATTAGGTTTATTCAATTTTAAAAGATGGAAACTATTTATTGAGTATCACACATTGTTGTAGCTCCGTCAGTCAGTCATTGTGAAGGCTCTTTGGAAAGACTTGTGTACTTGGAATGAAATATTTAATTTGTATTAAAGAAAAGTAGCCTATATATATTTTCATTTACACAATATGCACATTAACTATCACTCTTAACCCTCGTGTTGTCCTCAAGTCAAGGAAGGAAGGATGGAAGAGAGGAAGAAGGAAGGAAGGGAGGAAAGAAAGGAAAGGAAGGAAGGAAAGGAGGGAGGGAGGAAGGAAGGGAGGGAGGGAGAAGGAAGGAAAGGAGGAAGAAGGAAGGAAGGATGGAGGAAAGAAGGAAGGAAGGAAAGAAAGGAGGGAGGGAGGGAGGGAGGAAGGGAGGGACGGAGGGAGAAGGAAGGGAAGGGAGGGAGAAGGAAGGAAAGAAAGGAAGGAGGGCGGAAGTAAGAAGGAGGGAAGGAAGGAAAGAAGGAAGGAAGGAAGGAAAGGAGGGAGGGAGGAAGGAAGGGAGGGAGGGAGGGAGAAGGAAGGAAAGAAAGAAGGAAGAAGGAAGGAAGGAAGGGGGATGACCATGTTGCTGCCTTGCCGGTGGAAAAGCAACAGGTTTGTAAGAGGTGCTTGGATTAGCACCAACTGAGCACTGGCTCTAGCACTAGCTCTGAACCAGCACTGGCTCCAGCTCGGTGGAAAAGGGATAATAGAGGTTTGCTTTACAACTCGTATAATTGTCTAACTCTTCATGTTTCTTGCCCTCTCTGACTGAAAAAAAGAAAAAGTCTATATCAGGGCTTCAGGAGAGAGAAATAACACATCACTATCAGACATCACAGATTTGACCCTGCTGATCCACAAGTAAATGTGTTGTTATGATAATTGGACTGTACAACGCAGTAAGTGACAAGTCAGAACCCAGGAGGAGAAATCCCTGACTATCTTTGTCCGTGTGCATCAAGAAAAAAAAAAAAAAACCCACACGAACTCTTCAAAGTCGCTCCAACTGCCTCCAGTAATTGGTACAACTCTAAAGAGAAAGAGTAATAACAGCATGCATGTAGAGCGGAGGAGTTTGTTCACCTCTGAGAGAGAGTATCAACACAGTGGCAGTGCGGTCAATCAAACCATCCCAGTGATTCCCCGATAATTGTGCAGGCCAACGAGAACACTCGCCAGGCCAAGAGAAACTTTTTTTTTTTTTTAAATGCCAAAAGTTACACCAAATATCGGTTTACGTTTTGGGAGTCTCTGTGCAGCACTGCTCCAAAATAAGAGTCAGATTCTTGCCTGGGAAAGTCTTGATGGAGACTCAAGAAACAACATATTAGCTTTTTTTTTTTTAACCCTCCTGTTGTCCTCGAGTCAAGGAAGTAAGGGAGGGAGGAAGGATGGAAGGAAGGAAGGGAGAAAGAAGAAAGGACAGAAGGGAGGAAGGAAGGGAGAAAGAAGGCAGGAGGGAGGAAGGATGGAAGGAAGGGAGAAAGAAAGGAGGAAGGAAGGGAGGGAGAAAGAAGGAAAGGAGGGAGGAAAGGAAGGGAGAAAGAAGGCAGGGCAGGAGGGAGGAAGGATGGAAGGAAGGGAGAAAGAAGGAAGGACAGAAGGGAGGAAGGATGGAAGGAAAGGAGGGAGGAAGGAAGGAAGGAAGGAAGGAAGGAAGGAAAGGAGGAATGAAGGGAGGAAGAAGGGAGGAAAGGCGGGAGGGAAGGAAGGAAGGAAGAAAGGAAGGAAGGACAGAAGGGAGGAAGAAGGAAGGAAGGGAGAAAGAAGGCAGGGCAGGAGGGAGGAAGGAAGGAAGAAGGAAAGAAAGGAGGAAGGAAGGAAGGAAGGAAGGAAGGAAGGAGGAAGGGATGGAGGAAAAGAGGAAGGAAGGAAGGAAAGTAGGAAGGAAGGAAGGAAGAAAGGAAGGAAAGGAGTAAGGAGGGGGGGGGGGGAAAGAGGAAGGAAGGAAGGAAGGACGGAAGGAGAGGAGGAAGGAAGGAAGGAAGGAAAGAAAGAAAGAAAGAAAGAAAGGAGTATGGAAGGAGGAGGAAGCAAAGAAAGAGGGAAGGAGGGGAAGAACAAAAAACTAAAGAAAAGAGGGAGGAAGGAAGAAACAGTCAAAAAAGATGGGGTCAATTTGACCCGGGAGAACGACAGGAGGGTTAAAAACATAATAGGAGCGGAGAGTGAAAAATGAAAAATAAGGGGGGGGGGTTAGGGTTAGGTATTTCTCAATAAGCACAGCAGGAGACAGATGGACAATAGCTTATGTAACTACTTTTACCTTCTGCAAGACTTTTAATTAATTACATATTTCCCAATTTTTTTTAGAAGCCACATATCCAACTGAAAATGATGTGTTGACAGTTATATTGACATCTTACCAGCAACTTTATACCTTTCACTACAGTTTCAACGTCTATAGCTGTAAAATATGTCACAGATATAAAAAAAAAAAAAAAAAAAATAGTAGTGGTGGTGGGAAACTGTTGGTGACACACTGAGCGTCTTTTCTCCACTCCTGCTCGCTTCCTGTGATTTCAGTTCAAAGCCAGACTCATGCCTGTTGTTCCAGGAAGACATTTTTTTTTGGTGCTGTCATTTCCCTTTTTTTTTTTTTTTCTTTTTCTTTTCCTCTCGTCAGTTTCCCAACCTGACAGTTAGTTTAGGCGTTTGTTTGTCGGAGTGTGTCTGTCTGGCTCGTTTGGGGAACTTCATGGAGGGATTTTCTTGACTTGGAGCGGTGACAGCAGGGGTTTAACTGGTGGAATAATCAATATAATCAATCGATAAAAACTTGTTCTGTGTGAGGAGCGGATGTGGTTGACACACGAGTAGCCCCAAGAAAATTTTTCCTCAACAAAATGTGAATTTCTGCTCTTTGTTTCAGGGGTTTTACTCTGGCTCTGTGGTTAAACCTTGATAACAGTTAACTTTGCTTGCTGGGTATTTAATTAAAATTTTTTTTTAAAGTAATTATTTATGTATTTATTTACATTTAAGGTCTACATGCAATATACACATCTTGCCAAATCTGTGCTCCTTTTAAATCCAAAGGTTTTGAGTCTAAAGCGGAAGTAACTTAGAGCTGCATTCTATCAAAAGGCCACCAGGGGGCGACCGTCTCTATACAAGTCAATGGAAAATTCACCAAGTTCTCACTTGATTTCTAACCTCAGTAAACGTTTTTTTTTGGCCTCCCTGATTTTATAATAAACGATAAAGCAGGGTATGCATTAGGGCGTGGCTACGTCCTGATTGACAGGTTGATTGACCAATGTCCTCGAGATCCAGCCCTCGCAAACTATCGCAACCTGTTTTTATTTTTCCCAGCATGCACCTGAAATTTTCAAGATGGCGCTGCCCAGACTGGAAACTATTGTCTTCCAAGCAGCAGTCCACAAACCAATAGGTGATGTCACGGATGTTACGTCCATTTCTTTTATACAATCTATGGTCTGAATCTGTCTAAGGGTGAAATAAATGCAGATATACACAGGTGCTGCCAATCTGCTGAAGAAGACTGGCAGCAGCTGGCAGCAGCTGGCAGCTAACAGCTTTTCGCACTAACACACATTTTCCTCAGAAACCTCTACTTTCAAATAATATTCCATACAACTGTACATTTGGTAATCCCAGCCCTCCTAAATTCCTTGTAGTAGTGTATAATTTAAGAATGTTAATTCTGGGTTTCTTCCCATTCCACAGAAAGTCTCTAATTAACTGATTAAAATGTTTAAAAATCCCTGGAGGAATGCTGACTGGCAACATGATGGAGATATAATTACACCGAGGCACTACTACCATTTTTATTATGCTTATCTTTCCCTGTAAAGTCAGATTTATTAGTTCCCATCTATCTAATTTTATTTTAATCTTTTGAATTAGTGGAAACATATTAATTTGCATTATATTATATTATAAAATCTACACAAAGTGTTATTATCTATCCATCTGAACTGCAGTCCATTAAATCCCCCCCCCATGAGACATTTTTGATACTTGTACTTGTACCTCAGACTTGCCCCAATTAATTTTACAACCTGATATATTATGTTTTAAATAAACCTAACAACATAGGGGCTGGAGAGCCAGGGTTAAGGCCCATTTATGCTCAAAGTTAAATACGGATACAGACGGAGCCTTCTGTCTGTGCTCTGCGTTCATTTCGTCCGTATTTCTGCACGTTTCCATAAAGCTTACGGATACGGACCAAACGGAGCAGTACCACCGGAAACCATGGGGGGGCAGTGTTGCTGTCACTACTCGATACGTAGCTCTAGTGAGACACGAAGAAGAAATAATGGAGGAACTTTTTGAGGAAAGGTTGTGCGAGTCGGTTAGAAACTTTAAACATATCGTTTTTGTCTTTTATGCAAGAGGAACATTATCAATATCTCCTCCACGGCCGCCATGTTTGTGTCATAACCTTTTGACTCAGTGCTGCCCCCTGGTGGATGTATTGGTTAACATCCATGCCAACAAGTATGCAACTTAAAACTCAACTCCACCCAGTCGAAAGTGTTCTCCACTCCTTGGTAGAAGGCTGTGATCAGATTGTTATCCTCCCTCCCTATAAATCCAACCTGACCTGTATAATGTCCAGCAGGATATGCTCTTTGTGCATAGTTAGCATGTTGAAATCAACCCCCTGCTAAACTGACAGGCCTGCAGCTGGTTGGATCAAGTGGCTACTCGGGTAGTCACCCATTAATACAGCCTCAGATTATACCTTCGTTAAGATAGGTGTCAGAATATCAATGCACTTCTTATAATATTCAACCGGGGGAAGCCGTCTAATCCTGGAGCCTTTCCTGACTTCATTAATTTAATAGCTTTCCTAACTTTATCCTCTGTAATTGGAGCGTCCCAAGTTTCTACTTGATTAGACGACAGCCTGGGGAGATCAATCCTCAAAAACCCAATGCATTCATTTCATCAATATTAATGGGAGTGTCTGAAATATACAGATGTGAGTAGAACTTTTTGAAGACTTGATTAATTTCCTGAGGTGTAGTCATCGTTTGTCCAGATTCATCCTTAACACCTGATATAATGTAGGTAGCTTCATTTTTGTTTTAATGGTCTTGCCAGCAATTTTACTGACTTCTCTTCACTTTTGAGTCTAAATATGCCAAATTAATTAGATTAGTTATATATCTATTTCAATAAGGTCTCACTATACCTTTCAGATAAAGTTTTTTCCTTTTAGTTTAACTTCCAATTTACTGACTGTCTCCTTATTGTTTTGTTCTTCAGCTTTGATGTATGGGCTATAATTCTGCCCCTAATAAATGTACCTATCTTTAACATAACTGTTAAACATTGGTGCTTGAAACAAAGAAGTGTTTAAGTCTCCACCTACTATTCCTCTCTCTTCGAGTATCCAGAAATATTTGGGACCTCTTGATGATTGGTCTCAGTGGACAGTCTTCTTCTTTAATGGGCACCAGTGACCGGTGAAGTTAATTCTCAGCTAGGTCCAATTTAAGCACCTTTAAAACCAATTGCTTAAAATACTCCTGTGATTTGCCTCCCTCCAAATGTTCCTGAGCTCCAATTAGCCGCAGGTTGAGTCGTCTATCCAGGTTTGCTGCATCTTACACTGTTCTTTTCTAGCTCGTCACACTGTTTGGATGTCTTAACCGGCCGTTCTCACCCTTTACATGCATTATTCAATCATCTGCCTCCTTTAGTCTCTCAAAAATAGCAGTACATTCATGCTAACTTTAGCGTGTAAGGTTCAACATACTCCTGCAGTTCTTTGAGTACATTGATGAGTTGTGAAATCTCTTGCATTGGTTTTTCCCAAAGTTGATAACTAACTGGAGCACTTGAGTTGGGCTTGGCTTTTCGTTGCAGCTTTTGCCATCCCTGCACTAGCCATGTTAGCATATAGTAGTTTATCCCTCGCTTAGAGGAAGGAGACTTTGAGCTTGTAGCATCCATTAAAAAGAAGACACCAAACCACTTTTAGATGGCAACATTAGGTGTTTAGTGATGAAATCCAAGGGCAAATTGGGCAGGAATCATATCCTAAACGACCATTTCAGTAGTTAGACCCATGTGACAATGACACTTGGGATGTATGACATTAGCTTAACAATGACAAGTAAAATCATACTACTGTCAATGGGAGTCTATGAGTAGGCTCATTGGGAGGGAGGCCTTAAAGAGACAGGAGCTAAAATAGCCCGTTTAAGACATGGGCTGAACTGAAGGGCTGCATAAAGAGCAAATATAAGAAAAATAAGGATTTTTAAAAAACTGTTAATCTCCAGAATATAAATATAAACCTAAATATGTGCATGATATATCGCCTTTAACTTAACGTTCTTGGGTTTTAAACCTCATCTTACTAAATCAAGATCTAAATAACCTTAAATACCAGATGTGATGTTAAACTGTTGGTCATTTCCTTTTATAAGCCACACACCGAATCAATTAATCTCTGGTACATTACACAAAATGCAGCCCCTGCCACGGAGAACTCCTCGAGGTGTCATAAATCTAAGTGCAGTGCTGTTTTCTTGCTGTGGGGGCTGCTATATTCAAGAGGCACATTTCAATTCAGCAACAGCAGCCATCCTAAATGTGCTAATGATTTGAGTGATGGCAGGGAATAATCCACCGGCGCTCAAGCCGGCAGACGCAAATTAGACATGTAAATGCTGACCTTTACCAATGGCATTTGAAATGAGCTGTCGGAAGTGATCTGGCCCAGCGCTCGCTGTCACCTTTCAGCCGGAGCCTCGCACACGTTTGCTGGCAAAACGGAGTGGCTTCGTGCCTCTGCTGCTCGGTCTCTGTCTGTTCTTTTCGGAGCCCTGGTTAACCTTGACCTCTGTAGCTGCTGGGTTACGGTGCCATTTAGCCAATAAGCATAAATACAGTGTTCAAGGCCATTGTGTGTTACTCTGCAGCAGTGCGGACACCTGCATGATGTTGATATTGATAACCAGACTGTAAACAGGGTCGCCTCAAATAACTGGCTAATAATGAATTGCAAATAGGGTCCAGGTATTGATCCGCCATTGGCATTTGGGATGTGTGGAGAGAAGGGGGCGGGGGGTTAGGTTGCCAATGTCGATGATTCATCAAGCAGCTCCCTTTTGTGCGAGGTGGCCTTTGACTGTGAGCTTGTCACTTGCTCTTGTTATCTGCTGTTGCTCTCCGGCTTAACGCAAAGCCCCCCTCCCCTTCACAAAAGGGGAAAGGGTGGATGCGGGGGGAGCCAATTATTGGACAGGCTGCCTTGATAGTGTGGCTTAACAGCTGGCTTATTGAATGGGAGATGGGAGGGTGCTGCTGCTGCTGCTGGTGCTAGCGTGTGTGTATGTATGTGTGTGTATTAAAGAAAAAGAGATGGCGAGGAAGCATAAAGCCTTGGCTGTGTGCCATCCCGGTGAGCACTCGTGGTATCCTCACTCAGTCTGGTACATAGCATGCACTCATTCTCCAGGGCACCCAGCTTATCACTGTGTCAACATCTTTATGGGGCTCTAAATATACTGGGATCAATACAAAGTCTTCGGAGACATTCATCTACTGTATCACGGCAACAAAGATATTCATCTGGTCTGCCCCTTGCAACTTGGATTTCCTACAACAGAGCACTTTAACGGGCTCCATATGCTGCATCAATATGTTTCAACGCTGTATTATTATGAGGGGCAATGAGATATAATGTTGCACTTATATCAAATTAGGAGAAGTGGAAGAATGGGATAACATCTCATCACTACAATTCGAAAGTGTTTATGGCACTCATGAATGGAGCCTGACTGATAGAGTCTATTAAAGCAGATTACAATATTGCTAATCGAGACGTAAAATATCTAATGATGTAAGGCTCCATATGTTTTTTTAAACATGTGAATCAAATTTTTTTTTTTAATGAGGATCCACGTCATTTTTCAAGCTAAAGTTAGGATGTTGTTAGTTTATAGATTATTGCTTTAAAGAGAGTTTAAAGCACTTCATGGCGAACAACAGCAGCTGTTTTTCCCCCCTCCAAACAGGATATAAATAAATATGAACAAATGCATCAATAAACTCTTTTTACACATGTTGAGTTTAAGTTTCATGGCAGTACCTGTGTGCACACGGTAGTGGGTCTCCAGCTGGTGCTTGAGGCTGAACTTCTTCCCACAGCCGTTACATTCATAGGGCTTCTCCCCGGTGTGGATGCGTTTGTGGCCCTTCAGCGTGCTCTCATCTCGGAAGCAGCTCCCGCAAAACTCACACTCGAATGGGTGGTCCCCTGCTGTAATGTGGAAAGAAAGGGGTGGAAAGAAAAAAAAATAAAATCAATTAATCTGTAAAGCAAATCTTGTTTTTTAAAAAAGGAAAAGACTTGTTGGGGGTTTGTGTCAAGAGACAGATTGAAGGGCAGGATTGATATTGATGGATGCTCAATCATCGTGAAGGTCAGAAACAGGCAAAAATTCATCTGAATATCGTTAAAACTCTGATTCATTGATGTTCATATAGTTGGACGCTTTAAGTTTTGACAGCTAAAGCGAGCCATGTTACTGCATGCTATGTCTAATTTTGGAGAGTTTATGCACAAAGCCAGACAAACAGGTGTTTATACTCTAATAGATACCCACTTAGAGGCTTTAATACCAGCATACAAATGTAACCAATCCTTTGTCTTTCTCTACAAATCCCCTGCACTGCTGCTCTGCTTTGTGTAGCACCTTAAATAATTGTAGCCTGTCATGGCTGTTCACCGGCCATGAGATGTATTATTGACCATACGGTCCCAGTCTCACAATGCATTAATGGATAACCTGACTGATGCAGCAATCCCACAATAATGATCTAAGTTTGTCATCCCCAGAATGTATTATACTCGGGTATCTATATAAAAGCCAACACATTACAAACAGGCCATTTTCTGTACTGCTTATAGGACAGGCAGGGAGTCTTAAAAGATGACTGTTTTATAAAGGTCTACATTATACATTTGGTACATTTTAAGCAGCGAAACACAATCTCTATCAGTTTGGTTTCTGAATATCAATCTAATTCTGGTATACAAGCGCATTAGACTAATGAGAGGAGTCAGAAAAGGGGTGACACACAGGTATAAGACCGGGTAATTCATGGATGCATTGTTGGGTTTTTCTAAATGAACTACATCGCTTTCCACTTGGAAGACGACCAAAAGGCATCATCCATCTCTCTGAAAGGCCAAACTGTAAACCAAAGGGCAATTTTGTCAACAGAAAAGAAGCACTGCGTTTGTCTTCTGACTGGCGAGCTGCTGCAGGACGGTGAGCTCGAACCTGTCAAAATGTTTGCACAGCTGTGATCACTGTCAGGTGGACGATGTCATCGTTTTTGGTTGCTTGCCAACAAGCAATAACATCAGTTGGCTGTTCAAACACTTAAGGTTACTAGGCTTACATTGAATTGCATTGCACTTGGACTCAGACGTTGGAATTTCCGAGTTCCCAATCGGAAAGCTCAACTGGAAAGACCCCTGTGATCAGATTTCCGACTCGGAAGGTCGGAAGAGCCCCAACAGCCCAGACGTCAAAATCCAAGATGGATGTTTACTGTTGCTATGGTGTTTGTATGTGCAAAATATAGTGAAATGCATTTTTTTAATCAACTGGTATTACTATCAATGGCTAACTAGAACTGGTTTTCTGACTTCGTGAACTAGAAATGATTCAAACTCAAGTATGACGTCATTCCTAGCTCTGACTTCCAACTTCGGAGACAAAAGGTTTTCCCCCAAAAAACATCAAGTGACATCTTTTAGTCATGTTCATAATGACTATAGCACTAGCAGACATTGTTCTCATCTCCTACCGACAGTCAATTTTGGCATTTTTAAAACCATGACCACAAACTTAATCCAGCCTCCAACCATTGAAGCTAGCATATCAGAAAACTTGCCGTTACCTCTCTGACACCAATACTGTTAGCTCGTCGCTTTGAAAACTTTTTATAATAGGTTTGGTGCCAGTGTGACTTAGCAATATGATTCAGCACATAACAGAGAGGAAATAAAGTTGTCTAAATCTGTCTACCTTTTCCCTACCTTAATTTCCACTGTATTACTTCACTATCAGCACACTGTCTGTTTCTATTCATGCCTCCTCTGTCTAATCCTTTCACACTGGGTAAATGTATTCTCACTATTTATTTACTGAGGACCTATATTTCCATTCTGAGACACCATTAACATTTATTTCAGACACCACGCTTTTTGCAATAGAAGTCCGGTGTGACAATGCATGCCTTCACAAATTAAAAGGACAACAGGCATCCAATTCTGCTCCTCAGGATGCCGGAGCACAGGTCCCCACAGGGTAACTGTAATGGATATTCAGATGTCAATGATCAGGATATTATGATTTGCGGGAGGTTCTCACCAGCAGTCTAAAAGACTAATTGTATTCCTGTATTTGATGAGGAGCTGCTCCTTGCATCATTTGCTTCCACCCACCCTCTGTGTTACACGCTTAATGTCTCCAGCCACATAATGTTGTGGATATTTATTAATGTATTTCACTCCACTGCTGCAGGTTTAAGTCACCATCAATGACCTATGCCTTTCATTATCTGCCTGTCCGAGCAGCAACGTGCCACGGAATAAATTGCATTTCTCGTTATGTGCTGCCGCCGCTAACCCGCTGTTAAGAGACAATTTCGGTTCTATCCTGCATATTTTATTTAAGATTTTATGTCTGTGTGTGTATACAGTATGCATGGGGTTTATTTGGTTTATTTAGAAGGAGACACACAGAAAAAGGAGGAGATGAAAGAGATGGATACCCTTTAAATGCTCATCACATTTTTGGGTGGTGCTATACTTTCATGGAAGAAAACGTTTTCAGTGCCTTGTGATGTTGGACGCCTTCCCATTAAAGGAAAGCTTTGATAGGGATGGAGGGGTGTAGGGGGAGGGATAAAAACTCAGACAGGGAGGGAGAGGGGGAATGTGGGTGTATGTGGTGGTAGAGGTGGGGGCTGGGTAAAAAAAAAAAATCAATAAAAGTGACAGTCTTTATTTGTCTGCATGAAGTTATCAGTGGCTCCCGCTGTAAGACATTGTGCTCTTTCTAGCGTTTCAACCACAGCAGAGATCACAATCCATCACGGAGCTCGGTGGGCTCGCACGACGCCGCAAGAATAATAATTGAGCTCAGATTCACCTGCCTTTAATTAGGGCTTCTGATCAGACCAGCGAGTGGGATGCTAATACTCAGAGGAGGCCTACGGAGGGTTATTTACGCTTAATGTCCTGTTGCTGCACGTCTGGTGCTGGCGAACATCATCAGAAATGTGGAATTAGTAGGAAAAGAGCTTGTTGTCTTTGTCACAAGCAGTGCAGGATTTGTACTGTTTGCATAAAAAAATAAATACTATAAAATATGCACTTTATTTCATTTTTCTAAAGCATGACATTTCATTTTTAGTATCTAGATTGTAGTCTTTTTAATTTATTTATTTTAGTTTATTAGTCTATTTCACTTTATCGCTCATTTCCTGATATTTTTATAACATATAACATTATAACATTACTAAAAAACAGGTGATAACTACATAGCAGGTATAAAAACCCCCTCAAAACACGACCAGGTAATAAACTGATATTCTATTTCCTGTTGAAAATAGATCTTGTAGGTCCACCGACTAAAACAGGATGTCTGTCACCAGCTAAGGTTGAAAAAGATGCACAGAACGGTTCAAAATGCAGAGTGGTTTTTCAGCATCCTCCTCGTCCTCAGGATGGATGTAATGCATGTTATCTTCTCTTGCCACTCGGGGACGCCAAAGTTCAAAGTTGCACGGCAGAGCTTTAAATAAATCAGACACAATTCTATAATCACATTGTGAGGATGTAAAGAACCAGACAGGACTTCATTTTGTCAGGATATTCTCAGGGGGGGGCTGGAGAATAATGGGGACATGTCCTCTGTCCATCCCAAATCTGGCACTATTACTTTTTCTCCTCCCTTATCCCTCTTTTCCTTCCTTCCTTTCTTTCCTTTCCTCCATCCTTCCATCCTCTCTCTTTTCTTTCTCTGTCTCTCTGCTGTGACCACATGGCGGGGAGGCCACAGATGAGGACCCAGCATAGTGAGGTGGAACCACAGCATGGTGAGTGGACCCTTGGGTGCCCCCGAGCATCACCACCTGCGTCTCTTGACCCTCCTCCCACCTCTACATTTACACACCCACCCCCACCCCCCCCCCCATCACCCTTCACTATTACCTCTTTTGACACCCCAAAGGCCTGCCCAGGGTGCCTGTGCCCATGGGCACCCGGGGCGTGTTCATTATATACGGTAAGAGGCTGTAAATCACCGGGCTCCATCACTGCCAGGACCAGAACTGGCTCATTCTCTCTCTCTTTAAATTCAATTCAGTTCTCTCTCCCTCTTTCTCTCTCTTTCTCTCTCTCTCTCTCTCTCTCTCTCTCTCTGGCTGTAGCACCATCAAATACAGCTGCGAACACAAAACACCCTGCCACAGCAGACAGCAAATTGGCTCTGAGTTAAAAAAAAACACACACACAGACACTTACACACAGACAGTGCACAACAACGGAATATTAATGAAGGCTCGGTCTGTGAAGAGAAAGTCTGGGGAAGGGAAACAGCACAGCTGCCATCACTGCTACTGTTATAAGCCAACATTGTTTATTTGTGTGTGTGTGTGCGCTTGAACCTATAATGTACTGTACCTACATGCAATAAAGATATATAAAGAAAACAAAGAGGCAACATGTAGGTATGTGTAATATCCTGGTGTTGAAACTGCAGGTGGATGAAGGAAAATAAGAAAGACGCAGTGTGTGTGTGAGAGAGAGAGAGAGAGAGAGAGAGAGAGAGAGAGAGAGAGAGAGAGAGAGAGAGGGAGATTGCAAGATTAAGATGCTGAAATAAACACCATTAAATCAGTTTTTTTTTTCTCCCTCGTCCTAAATGGTGATCCAATGTCAGAGCCTGCACCAGCAAGGCTGCTTTCAAAAGATAAGCCGGCAGACAGGTAAAATGAAGCACACGTAATGAATGTCCATAAAATGCTTTTTGCTGCTTTCTGTTGTCAGTTGATACAACAAAATGTTGATTCAACCAATAACCGAGAGCTATATCAGGAGAAGCTCTCTATGGGTGATGAGCTGCCACGTTCTGCTGTCCATTAAAATGACGATGAATACCAGGAATTCAGATCTTTGCTATTTACTGGGAATTCTCACCCAAAAAAAAAAAAAAAGGACTCCTGTGTCCTGGGAAAAAAAATACCAGAGGGATTTTATTTTTAATGTGACGCCTTCTGCAAACTTCATTAACTTAACTTCATTAATACTACCAGACAACTATTGTACCCTAATACTTAAATCTGACCTTGACGTGCCATTATTACAGCAATTATTCTAACATCATTTTTTGAGCTGCTGTTTCTTCTAATAACTTTTCATGTGACTATGGCTCTTTTTAAAATCATTCAAACACACAAAAAATGGCTTTTTTGCTTATTGTTACTTCACTTAGACGTTTAAAGCTTCACTGTGCAGGTCGTGGATGTGTCACGAACCAGCTCAGAGAAAGCAGAAATGAAAATGAATAAAGCTCCTTAAATGACACTCATTGTGAATTATAGATAGAATATAATAATGTCATAATAAGTCAGCTAAGTCAGTAATGAATGCAATGTGTGGATTAGTGAAGTATGTCATGCAAAGAAAATAAAACAAACAAAAAAGCCCCTTACTCATCATGGCGGGTGAAAGGTTTAGAGCAGAGGTGTCAAACTCGTTTTCATTTAAGGGCCACATACAGACCAATCTGTCCTCATGTGGGCCGGATCATTAAGGAAGGAAGGAAAGAAGGAAATAAGAAGCGAAGGAAGGAAAGACAGGCAAAAAGGAAGGAGGGGAGAAAGGTAGGAAAGACAGACAGTGAAGGACGGACAGACAGACAGAAAGAAGGAAGGGAAGGAGGAAGGACAGATGGAAGGAAGGACAGAAGGAGGAAAGGAAGGAAGGAACAAAGAAAGAAAAAAGGAAAGAAGGGAGGACAGAAGGAAGAAAGAAAGGAAAAAAGGAAGCTAGGAAGGAAGGACAGAAGGAAGGAAGGAAGAAAGGAAAAAAGGAAGGAAGGAAAAAAGGAAGGTAGGAAGGACAGCATGAAGGAACCAAGAAATGAAAAAAGGAAAGAAGGAAAGAAGGAAAGACGGAAGGAAGGAAGGAAGGAAGGAAGGTAGGAAGGACAGAAGGAAGGAACGAAGAAAGGAAAAAAGGAAAGAAGAAAGGAAGGAAAGTAGGAAGGACAGATGGAAGGAAGGAAAAGAACACAGGATGGCAAGTGGGCCGGATTGCACCCCTCGATGGGCCGTATCTAAATAAGCCGAGGCCTGAACTAACCCACCTACCTACAGTACCCCCTTCAGTCCCGAGCCAGGAAGTCACAGCATGTTTTCACATTAATCTACTCAAGTGGGAAAGTTCCTCTGAGCTCACCTTGAATCTCAGCTCAAGGTGCGTGACTGTGAGCTGATGATTTGTGAAGACGAGATAGTTGACTTTTTTTTTTTATTTATATGTGTGGAAAAAAGCCATATCAGACACACATCATCATATCATTCAAAGCATATTAACCTTCCTGTCGTCCTCACGGGTCAAATTGACCCAGTCTGTTTTGACTGTTCCTTCTTTCCTTTCCTTCCTTCTTTCCTTTCCTTCCTGTCTCTTTCCTCCCTTCCTTCTTTCCTTCCTCCATCCCCTTTTCTTCCTTCCTTCTGTCCTTCTTTCCTTCCATCCTCCCTTCCTTCTCTCTTTCTTTCCTCCCCCTACCTTCCCCCCTCCCTTCTTTCCTCTGTCCTTCTTTCCTTCCTTCCTTCCTCCCTTGTTCTTTTCCTTTCTCCCTCCCTCCCTTCTACCTTCCTTCCTGCTTTCCTCCGTCCTTCCTCCCTCCCTCCTTTCCTTCATTCGACCTCCCTCCTCCCTTCCTTCCTCCCTTCCTTCCTTCCTTCCTCCTTCCCTCCTTTCCTCCCTTCCTTCCTTGACTCAAGGACAACAGGAGGGTTAATACAGCATTTAAAAAAACTGAGAAAAGAAACCCTAAATGTATCGCCTCCTCCCTATAGCTATTTTGACTGCAGTGTATTTTTGTTGCATATTGAGGTGCAAGAAGGACAATAATAAAAAAATAAAAGCTGATAGTAGATATGGACAAATGTTAGAGAATTGCAATACACACACACACACACACACACACACACACACACACACACACACACACACACACACACACACACACACACACACACACAAGGCTACATGTAGGTAAATGATACTGATTCTCTGAGGCGGATACGCTGTCTGCCTCAGTCTGATTTTAAGCACTATTTTTGCCCTGTTACCCAGCAAAGTGTGAATGAGATTATTAACATCAAAGTGTAAATGTAGAGGAACACCATGCCTCTACTTGGGTTTTTTTTTTTGGAGGGTAAATTAGGACATATTTCTGGCGCCTATGATGGCTGCGTGAGTTGCTGACTTTATAATCCCCTGACAAAAGGCTCCACATCATATTTAAACGATTGCTTTCACGGCTGGCTCATTGTGATTTAACACACGCCCACAGCGGGACGAGGTTCAAAGTGGCACGAGGCTGCAAAGTCTCATCTGCAGCTCCGGAGACGAGCTGAGGTGACATTTGCGTCGCCCGGGTGGGCAGGTGGATCAGAGACGCTGCTTGTGTCCTCTCCAATGTCTGCTAGACAGAGCAGATGTGTGCATCGCTACTGTACAGGCGGCTCAAGCAGCAGCCTCGTCCAACCCCCCCTACCCCCCCCCCCCCTCCCCAAACATCCCCAGCCCCCTACCACCATCACATACTAATGGTGTATTCGCCTGACTTGTAAATAGGGCTGACTGCTCTCATCTCACTGCCTTTCGTTTCAAATATTTATCCGTGAGCCGGTGAGCTAAATCGGCTCTGACAGTGAGACTGTTATTTAAGGTCGCAGACAGGCGGCTGGGTGAGAGAGAAAGAGGGAGAGGGAGAAAAAAAAAACGCATCCATCCCCTCGCTGGTGAAATGGGATTCATTTCCATGTGTTCATATTCTGTCATGGTTACTTTTTTTTTTTCTCATTCTGAATAGCCGCATCCGTCAGGCTACCTCTGCTCCCCTCACAACAATGTATTAGTATCCTGGCCTCGCCTCAGTGGAGAGCCAGCACTGAGAGAATTACTAGTGGACTGAAGGAAGGAAAAAAAAAACAAAAACACACACACACACACACACACACACACACACACAAAAACATAGTCACTGTAAATAAGCTTCGTCTGACGGCTGCAGAATTCATTTGGCGTTGACCTGAATTAATGCTGTTTATTCAGCTGAGCTAAAGTAGCAATGTAACCGGGTAGGGATAGCATCATTTGCTCCCATTTCCTAAAATAAAACATGTTTTTTTTTTTTTTTTTTTTTACTTTATATTACATTGTAAGATACATTCATCCATGACAATCTTTGTGTGAGGTTTCAGGCTGTGGCTGTACACAACTCCTATTTTATTGTAATGGTCGGCTATTCCATTACCCTATTATTATTATAAAAGCTCTTTATATATACAGTGTGAGAGGCGAAAGAAATTTACAAGAAAAAAATTCACGATTTTTTAGAAATAAATGTAAAATATCTCCGTGGTTACTGGTTTCAAAATCAGAAAACATAATGTTTGAAAATGTTTCTCATCAAAAAATCTGATTTTGGTTTCCCTCAAAAAGAAAAATACAAAACCCAAAAGCACACATGGGATTCATTCTTCATGGCTGAAATGTTTAAAACCACACATGCCTGTCAATCATCACATGTAAAAAATGGTGTTATATATATTTAAAACGGCATTTTTAAGTACAATGTTTTATATTTCAAAGGTAAAAAAAGTCACATGCAAACACGTAAACCATGTGACCTAAAAAAAATTAAATGTGTGTTATATGTAATACACACACACTCGCTTTTTGGTTGTTATATTACTCCTGTGCACCAACTACTACAAGACTTATTCTAGCACTATTAGGCGTGACTGGTTTAACCTGCTAGTCGGCCCCTCTGGACCCCCGTAAGCCCTCCATTACACTAATTCATTTTAGTAACTTGCTTTGCTCTGTGGCTCTGTAGCAGCTGATAATCACGGTGATAATAAACCATCTTCTAGGATTTACTCCACCATAACTCTATATCATTGCTTTAAATCTTCCTGTCGTCCTCCCGGGTCAAATTGACCCGTCTGTTTTGACTGTTCCTTCCTTCCTTCCTTGCTTCCATCTGTGCTTCCTCTCTCCTTTTTTCTTTCTTTCCTTCTTCTCTCTTTCTTCCCTTCCTCCATCTCCCTTTCTTCCTTCCTTCCTTACTTCTTTCCTCCGTCTTTCCTTCCTTCCTTCTTTCCTTCCTTCCTTCTTTCCTCTGTCCTTCTTTCCTTCTTTCCTCCCTCCCTCCCTCCATCCTACCTTCCTTCCTTCCTCCCTCCCTCCTACCTTATTTCCTCCCTCCCTCCCTCCATCCTACCTTCCTTCCTTCCTTGCTTCTTTCCTCCATCCTTCCTTCCTCCCTTCCTTATTTCCTTTCCTTTCCTCCCTTCCTTCCTTCCTTCTGTCCTCCATCCCCCTTTCTTCATTATGTCATTCCTTCCTTCCTTCCTTCCTTCCTTCCTTCCTTCCTTCCTTCCTTCCTCCCTCCCTGCCTTCTTTCCTTTACTCTCTTCCTCCCTTCCTCCCTCCCTGCCTTCTTTCCTTTACTCCCTTCCTCCCTCCCTGCCTTCTTTCCTTTACTCCCTTCCTCCCTTCCTTCCTTGACTCGAACACAACAGGAGGGTTAAATCCCTAAAAATGTCTGATATAAAAATGTTGTCTGATCAGTCTTCAATTAAACCCTTCATATTATGCTTCTCAGTCATTTCCATTGACATTTAAATCCTATTTTTCCCATTTTCCTCTATCATATTATACCTTAAAGGACATTATTTTTCCATATCTCAATCAGCTTCATGGGAAATGACCAAAGCTTATATGAGTTAGTCTATTATTTCATATAAAACAACAACCTAAAAGAATTATGTGATAAATAAACTAGACATTGAATTTAATCTTCAGATAGAAACAGCTTACTTCTCCCTCTGAGCAGTTTCTTATTGAAAAAGGCAGAAAAGCAAATGCTCTTCAGTACGCTCTGCTTTTGTCCTTGTTTTTTTGTTTTTGTTTACAAGTATGATGTTTTAAAAAAATCAATCAAATTTACATCAAAAAAATGTTGAAAGACACTGATCCCTGTGACTAAACACTCAACTATTCTGTTTTTATATGACGAGTCCTTGATGTCCTGTAATAGTCTGGTGGAGACATAATACATTGAAGAGTGCTCTTTGGAGAATTGAGAGCCCAGGAAGAGTAGCTGTTGCAATGGTAACAGCGAATGGGGGTATCCAAACAAATAAACAAACAAATACAAGAGGTGATGCAAGTTCGTAGCAAATGCTTATTTGAGTAATTTCATTGCCAGAGATGCAGCTACAGCATTGCACTGGTGCACCAGAGACACTGATGTAAAATGGGTTGGGTCAGGAGAAATGAGTTATTAGTCAGTCTAGTAGGAGCTTGCAAGTATGTCAAACTCAATTTTATGATTTTTTTTTTTTATGAAGTTGAGGTAATAACTTTTTTTTTTTTTTTTAATTTAATAGATTAATATGGTGTTGAGAGAGCTGAGCTTGAAGGTAATCCTCTTAATGTATCAGTCTGTCTTTGAAAACTTTTGATATAGTGACTGAAAGAACGAGAGGCTGGAACAACTTTCATTCGCTGGGTGTCTCCGCTCAGCGTTGGAGGCTGAGGGAGAAGCTCACATATTTATATAAGAGGTCAGTAATAAGCAGACCTGTCACTGATGAAATATTGCAGATTGTTACATTTTGTCTGAGCGTTTCTATTTTAAAGTGCACAGCTTCTCAAGATATTACGGTAAAAGTGGAGCTGCCCTCGGAAACTCACAGACCAATGAGCATAGTCAGTTTTTGCATGTGACGCTAATCAGTTAATCAAATCCGTGCATTCAGACAAGCGGAGAGACTCGACTGGGCGTTTCTATTTTAATGGTCGCAGCTTCTCCAGATATTACGGTAAAAGTGGAGAGACTCGACTATCAGTGAGATACACATCGAGAAAAGAGGAGAGACGTTTTGTTATAAAGTTATTAGATGTGAAATTAAGTTTATGGTTTAAGTTTAAAAGTAAAAAGGGATTTTTTTTCCTAAAACTAAGCACTTTATTTAAGAAGCACAATCAAAAAAAATCTTTAATGCACTTAATTTGATATTAACTCTCCTGTTGTCCTCGAGTCAAGGATGGAAGGGAGGAAGAAGGAAGCATAGAAGGGAGGAAGGAAGGGAGGATGGAAGAAAAGGAGGGAGGAAGGAAGGGAGAAAGAAGGAAGGAAAGGAGGGAGGACAGGAAAGAAGGAAGGATGGAGGAAAGAAGGCAGGAAGGAAGGTAGGAGGGAGGGAGAAAGGAAAAGAGGAAGGGAGGAAGGAAGGAAGGAAAGAAGGAACAGTCAAAACAGACGGGGTCAATTTGACCTGGGAGGACGACACGAAGGTTAAGAAAAAAGGTATTTATCTTACTCTTTTCTTCTTAAATCTACCTACTAGACACAGATGCTGATGTCACTACAATGCTACTTCAAGGTACTGAAAAATAAATCGGACATTATGACGCTCTGGACTTCCACTTGAGGGAATATTCACAAATCGGACCTCAGTGAATTTTAATTGAATACCTCTGATTTATATCATCTCCAAACTTCTAAACATACCCGCCTCACAAACGTAATGAAGATAATTAATGCTTCCACTGACCTGTGTGTGAGCGTAGGTGACGTTTGAGTGCAGTATGGCTGGGGAAAGTCCGGTTGCATTCACTACAAATATAGCTGCGGACGCCGGCGTGGACTTCCATGTGCTGCTGCAATGCCGTCTGGGTCTGGAAACGCTTCCCACAAAGCAGGCAGAAGATGGCCATGTCCGACCCTGCGGAGAGAGAAGAAGACACATACACAGACAGTTAGTGAGTGAGCATGATTTTCATTTCATTTGCTTAATGGCCACCAGTGTAAAAGGATAACTCAACATGGGTAGTTGTAAGTCATTAAAAAGTCTGTTGCATGTCTTTTTAATGATGCACTGTCACTACGGAGTTAGACAGAGGTGTCAGCTTCACCCGTAAGTCCCAATAAAGGTTGCGAATGTGGGCTCAGAGACATTGTAGTTCACTAACTGTACCCTGAAAAGGCTTAAGTATATTGTATTTATGGGATTAAAGGCAAGCACACACAATACTACTGTTTCAGGGTAGGTGCAGAAAAGATAAAGATCTCCTATATAATACTTCAATCGAATCTTGACTCTGCGAGCACTGTGCATTTTTCTCCAGCAGAGATAAAGAGCACACAGTCGGCAAGCACACAATCACATAAAATCACAAAACACCATTAAAACACACACAAACACACAAACACACACACACACACACAAACACACACACACACACAAGCTGCACACTCACTTGAACACACTCCCTTCACACTTTTTCAATTACCAGGCTGGGGAAAACTCTGGGGAAGGACTGAGTGTTTGGAGCTCAGTTTCTATTTCATCAGTCAATAACACATCTTTGGGGCAAAGCTGACACTAATTTAAAAATCTATGAAGAGCAGCCCGCCTCATGTTCATAACCACTGGAGGAGGAGGAGGGCCCATGACAGCCTCCACGCCAGATCAATCACTGTCTCGGCTGCTCTACACGCTAAAAGAACGTTGGGGTGGGGGGGGTAGAGGGAAGATGCACCGCTGGAGGAGGATGATGATAGGAGGAAGGATACAGGAGAGCTGTTGGAGATTCATATTGTTGTTATAGAGGAGGATGATGATGATGTAGAAGCCAAGAAGGAGGAGAAGACGAGAGAAGGAGAATTTGTTGCATGTAGGGGAAAAGAAATAAATATTGACAAAAGCTTCCCTCCTCTAACTATAGCCCTGTCGCCACGTTTCATTTTCTGTGTACTGAAAAGAAAGCAGATGTGCCTGCAGGAGTGTGAAATTTTCATTAGGTCCTAGTCGAAAAAATCATGACCGAGAGGCTGTGGCACTAATGTGTCAGCCCTGCAGGTGATGTAAGGTATATTCATGATCCCTGGAGGATGATTGCTAATGTGTTGATGACCCACTGGTCTTTTTTTATTTTTTAAATTTTTTTATTACTGGCCTCGCTATCAGGACGGATTTCCCACCTTTATAAAAAGGAATATTAAACAGCATTAGACACATTGCATGATATTTACTGAGCACAACCTCCCATAGGAAAATAAACTTTCTTCATTCTGGAAACTTCATTAGGTTGAGTATCAACTTCAGCCACATGAAATTTAGTGACCTTGTGGATAAATCAGGCGGGGAGTTCTGGTCCTCTGAAATGAGGCCAACGTGGAAGTAACTTAGAACTGCATTCTATCAAAAAGCCACCAGGGGGCGACCGTTTTGGTGTCAAAAGGACTTCCGTCTCTATACAAGTCAATGGAGAATTCACCAACTTCTTACTTGATTTCTAACCTCAGTAAACGTTTTCAAAATGTGTTTATGGTCTATGCAAAGTAACTAAAGTTATTTTCTTTTTGCTGCACCCCAAACCAATTAAAGTTTTACTCCTTAGCTTTTCACTGTATCTAACTGTCACTATGTATTTTATGATCACGTATTGTTATTTCTTAATTTTTTAAGTAGTCTTTTCTATTTTTTGTGTTCTTCCCTTTGTGTGAAGCACCTCAGATCAACCATGTTTGTGTTTTTTCGAGGCAAACCAGGGTCATAAATTGCATTAAGTCTTCTGTACCACTGAACATTTACCAGGAATGACCTGAAGGCACAATGTGTTCATACCAGCTAATGTTACATCTCTTCCTGATGACGACTGAAACAGACTTTATGTGGAAAATGCTGCAGAGTATTGCTTCAATCCTTACTTCAGAATGTAAGTTGATTGCTTTTAGTCAAAGTGTACAATGGATTGCATGAATGCAACTTGGAACATGTATGCAACTGGTGTTAAGCCAGTTTTCCTCTGTCTGTGCCTGTCTCTTCTTCTGCTTTTATCAATGAAGAGGCTATTGACTGGGGTCGATTGCTTCAGGAATCCCTCTGGGACACCAGGTACTTAAGTGGCTTTGATTGACAAGCAGGCCTCTTATTCACTTCTGTTCTTTACCTCATTCTCTCTCTCTCTCTCTCTCTCTCTCTCTCTCATTCTCTCTCATTCTCTCTCTACCTCCAACTTGCTATCTCTTTCTTAGTATAGCACATATTTGCAGGTCTGGCTCATTCAGTGGATGAGCGTAAAGGTGGAGTACATCTTCCTCTCTAGGCTACTACTTCAAACCAAAATCATTCATGGCCACATTAAAAAATTGGAAAAGTAAAATACTGTTATTGTTGTTTGAGAGGTAGAAAATGAAAATACTTGAGGCAGAAGCAGTGACAGAGATGCTGAAGGAGGAGTGGGAGGGTTGGTGGAGGGAGTGGTGGAGGGAGGGAGGGTTAGGGGGGTGAGTAGGCTAAAAAAATGGAGAATTAGAGGGGAAAAAAGGTTTTGGAATGTAAAAGGTTAGCAGACCTTTGACCTCGGGTCTGGGCTAAGGCGTGGACATGGTGGAAATACGAAACCCAGATACTGACACACACAGACCCACACACAGACCCACACACACACACACACAGACACACACACACACACACACACACACACACACACACACACACAGAAAAACAGGGCCTGGAAGCAAAAAATAGCGGAAGAACCACATGAAAAAGAGTCTTACTTTGATGTGAAGGCAGTTACAGTGGCAAGTCATAATAAGTTAAATGGCGTACAATACGTGTCAGCGAGTGTGTATCGACTTTAAAAGAAACCTGACGTTCAACTGATTTTATAGGTGTTTTCGAAGCAACACGAGACAGCTGATGTGTGAGTTAAAATTTGGGGGAAATTACAAAACAAAATAAAACTTTATCGTCCACTTAAGGCAGGAAAATGTTTCTTGGTTTCACCCAAACAACAAACTAAAGGCTCGAAAATCTTTATGCTGATATAGAGGACCTAAAAGATGGTTAGTTAATAAGCTGTACGCCATGAGAGGTCTTTCAGTTGTTTTCTTCTACTCTGTGTTTCATTAACAGCAAGAAAAAGCTTAACCCTCCTGTTGTCCTCGACTCAAGGAAGAAGGGAAGATGGAAGGAAGGAAGAAAGAAGGAAAGGAGGGAGGAAGAAGGAAGGGAAGGAGGGAGGGAGGAAAGAAAGGAAGGTAGGAAGGAAGGTAGGATGGAGGACAGAAAGAAGGTAGGAAGGTAGGAGGGAGGGAGGAAAGATGGAAGGAGGAAGGGAGGAAAGAAGGACAGAAGAAAGAAGAGAGAGAACGAGGGAGGGAGGAAAGGAAGGAGGGAAGGAAAGAAGGAGGGATGGAGGAAGGAAGGACAGAAGGAGGGAAGGAAAGAAGGAGGGAGAGAGGAAGGAAGGACGGAAGGAAGGAAGGAGGGAGAGAGGGAGGAAAGATGGAAGGAGGGAGGGAGGGAGAAAGGAAAAGAGGAAGGGAGGAAAGAAGGACAGAAGAAAGAAGAGAGAGAACGAGGGAGAGGGGAAGAAAGGAAGGAAGGAAGGAAGGAGGGAAGGAAAGAAGGAGGGAGGGAGGAAGGAAGGACAGAAGGAGGGAAGGAAATAAGGAGGGAGAGAGGAAGGAAGGACAGAAGGAGGGAGGAAGGACAGACGGAAGGAAGGAAGTAAGGAAGGAAGAAAGGAAAGAAGGAACAGTCAAAACAGATGGGGTCAATTTGACCCGGGAGGACGACAGGAAGCTTAATTACCTCCATTGCATCACCAATTAGCAGATGAAAAAAGTCATTCATTCATTCAGTGGACGTTCTCTGTCACCAGTAAGGGTCTGTCGAGTACTTTCAATACCAACTATGGACTGATTTTTGTTTTTTTTTAGTACATAGCCTGAAGAAAAGCATTGACTTCCCATCTGTAACCTCACTGATAAGTCTCTGAAAGGAAGCTTTGATGCTTGGATATGAATTTTGGGGTCTGCCATGAAAAATAACTTACCCTGTATTTCCTAAGAGACGTTTAGATATATTTATTTATTCATTATTTTTTTTAAAGCAAATCTTATGTAGTCTGACATTTGTTGATAACACTAATTGCCATTGATGGAAGTGCGGCATCATACCCCCGTAAATGTCTTCTGATGAGCAAAAGCAGCCACTTAGCGACAAACTGATTGTGCTAATTTTCATTCCATGTGAAGCAAATGAACATAGTTAGACTTCACTTTAAACGCCATGAAAGTTTACTGTGTACAACTTCTCTATGACGTCACTTTAACAAGCTAACGGGAGTTGAAAGCTAGCCGGTATAGTACTGTGTAGCAGCATGAGAAGAGAATAACTGCCCAAATGAAAGTGAGCATGTTCAAAGTAAACCAACCTGCAAGCTTCAGATTAAAAAGAGACGAGATACCCGACAGCATCTTTGTGTGTTTATGTGTAAATGCATCATGAATTTGGATTTTCTAGATTTTCTGGTTATGCAACACACTAAATACTGCACTCCCCACTCTCCATTAGCATCCACACTGATGCTATCTGTCTGCACAAAGCACAGAGTCACTACCAATGAACTCAGTTTTTTTTGGCACTTCTCTTGGCTATTTAATTTTATTATTTTTATCTAATATATCATTGTTGTGTGCATATTTTTGTCATTTGTTTGTTGAGTGTAACACTGTACTGTTGTCAGATATAAGCCATCAGTATGTTTATTGGGTTAAATTAGAAGTCTGTAACAATTTGGTACAATAACGTGAATGCTAACATTAGCTTGCTAACTAGCTAATGCACAATAAGGAAGTGATTTGGGACACTATCCTGCTGAAATTTGCACATTAAAACATGCAACTACAGAGTCTACACAGTGTACTAGCAGGAGTATGTGATTTGAGACACAGACACAGGCTTTGAAACATCCATCCAGACATCTATTGCATGATTTCCGCCTTTCAGCAGTCTATGTTGTGGATCTACTTGCTATCTTTCCTCCTTCGTGTCTACAAACCAGACTTTGGTAGTAGTGTGCAGTGTGAACCTTGATTAGCTGTAGACAAAATTAAGTGGTCCAAACCATACAGTCAGTACAGGGAATAATGTGTGTGTGTGTGTGTGTTGCAGGAAAGTGAGTAAAGGTGTTGTCGGCCGCTGATAGATGAAGAGAGCAGTGGAGAGATAAAAAAAAGGAAAAAAAAGAAAAAAGTAAAGGTGGGAGAAAAGTAGTTGACCCAGGAGGTCCATTACAGTGTAAAATTGAGTCAGCCCAAAGTGACACCTGAAAGGAAGAGCTGGAGGAGCCTGTGTGGTGGCGGGTGGTGGATGGCGGGGGGGGGGGGGGGGGGGGGGGAGGGGGGGGGGGGCGGAGGGGGGTTTGGGTTCTTACTCTCAGTCCTGTTTGGCTGTTTTGGAATAATTTACCTCCTCTAACCAGCCTCTCTCCCTTTCTCCCGCCATCTATTTATAAAGGCTCAGGCAGTTTGTGGTTGTTTGTGTGTGTGTGTGTGTGTGTGTGTGTGTGTGTGTGCGGCTGCAGCAGTGCCGGCAGTATCTTAATGGGTCTGGAGTGGCAAGGCTGCTGTTATTTAAGTGGGGGACGGACAGAGGCCGGTAATGGAGAGGAATACTCCCCGATGGGAGTTGACAGTGCTTGGATGGGCACAGAGCAGAGAAATGGTCTAAAGGGGTAGAAGCTGGCCATTGAGGTAGGCACTTCCTCTGATTCTGATGTGCAGACGGGTAACGAACCACACTTTCACACACCAGCCTTAAAAAGAACAACTGGAAAACAGACTTAAAAAGATCTCAATGAATGGCTTCGAATTGTAACTTTTATCGTTACTTTTCTTGACATGAAAAATGATTCTTACTTTTTTTTATAGTTTATTCACAGCAGCGAATGATGCAAGCACATGTTTAATAGTTGTAGATTTTCTGTATTAAATACTAAATGAAATCTCTCCAAATTGGTGTCTTGATGATCATTTTGCAAATCATTGCTCCATTAAAGAGATACTTGAAAGTTAAAGAGGAGAGGCTTATGTTGGATTTATTGATTTTGGTCCACTGACAAGATGTCGAGCCCAAACTGAAGGCTCCTCAGAGTCCTATAGATGATGTCATTCACATATTTTACAGGCCTGTTTTTCTAGAGTTTATGCTCATTACTCTTAGAAAACAGTGAATGACATCAGCGTAAATGAACCAACATGTAAAAATCCAACATTTCTCTCTCTTAAACATGCATTGGAAAAACAGATTTATTAACTCTTTTAAGCATGCGGCACCATCTTGGAGACTGTAACAACCCGCCGTGTTTCAAGGTGAACGTTAATGTGTGCAGAAAACAAGCTGTACCTGCTTTAAATCCATCCTGAACACTCAGACTGTAGTCGAGACAGTTAAATGCGTCCCGACTGTGGCCTGCAATGCAGCGTGCTGAACAGAGGACCTGCCAGAGTTAATGAGGCAGAGAGCAGCGGGACCTCAGCACAAGGTGTTCAATCACAGGCCATTACCACAGCCCTCAACCTCCGTTACTGCTTGCTCTTGTCAATAGCAATCTATTGAAAGCTATAGTGTATCCATAGAGAGAGGGAAGAATAGAGACCGAATGTGGGCGTCTGTATCCTAAAACTTCTACATTCATCTTAAAGCGTCTCAGTTTGATCCAGATTGAGGCCTAATAACAGAAACATGATCCCAAAGTCACCGCAACGTCTTATTTATGATTTACGGCTTTGTGAGTTGCTGCCTTCAAGTCCTGCGTTGTAGACTTTTAACCTTTGAAACTTCTGAGTTTCATTTGTCATAAACATGATTTATCTTCAGCGTAGATGAAACAGTAGCTTGACAAAAAAAAAAAAAAAAAAGTGTTACTCAGGGTCCACTTACTAACTTTTAAGAAGAGGTGAAAAACTTTAGAAACATCTATTATGTGGACCTTGAACTGATTTATCTGATGTTCAGGTGAACTCTCTAATAAAAATAAAAAAAGGCCCTTTATGGTAACAGAGGATTCTTTTATTTCTTCTTCCACTTTTGAGAGTTTTCATTATATTTTAGAAACCATGATGCAAAATGTAGGAAAGAAACTCTGCGTCACATATTTAGCATTTAAGGGAGGCACCTCAGCTCTATTTGAGTTTCTGCTGCAAGTTTTTTGAGGTGTGGGAGCAAATATCAAAAGCAAACCGTGCTGTGTGAGAATGCAAGTTTTCCCCTTTTCCGAAATCCCCCAATCATCCTGTAAATGCTGGTTTGATTGTTTTACAGCTGACTTGTAAAAAGGTTTAGGTCATCAAGCTGTACATGTACACAAATGTCAAAAGACAGAGCCATTTGTTCCCTTCTGGCCTCACACTTGCAGCCTCTCTTAACGTTCAGTCACAATAACATCCATCCTTCCAGGCTGCTCTGTTGAGTTCTCAGCTCTGTTAGCTGCCAGTCACCACAAACACCAGTCACAACAGTCCTGCCTGTGTCAGCCGAGCGAGGTGTGAGAAACAAAAGCAGAGGTGTCGTTCCTGCTGCTCTTTAGCCTTTTCCCAGACGAGAAGTGTTTTTGTTGTTGCTCTCATCTGCAATCAAGCTTCATCACACATCAGGTCACACAGCCGCTCTGAAAAGGTCGCCGAGCACCTTTTTACCTCCGTGGGGTGTCACCGGTGAAATGAATCTTGCCACGAACAAACAAGTTAGAGCCTTCTGTTAAGTCTTTTATGGATTGGAAAAGGTCCCACATGAAATGTTTGGATATGCCCCCCCCCCTTTCCCCCACCCATCGCCCTCCAATACTCATGCCAGAAATGATAACTACATTGTGACGATATATCACCAGGCGGGGAGCTCTGGTCCTCTGTAATGAGGCGGGAAGTAACTTAGAGCTGTATTCTATCAAAAGGCCACCAGGGGGCGACCGTCTCTATACAAGTCAATGGAGAATTCACCAACTTCTCACTTGATTTCTAACCTCAGTAAACGTTTTCAGAATGTGTTTATGGTCTCAATCGCTAGTTTAAAGCCTTCTTCAATGCAGTATGATGTTCATTTGGGACATTTTGGCCTCCCTGATTTTATATGTGACGATAAAGCAGGGTATGCATTAGGGCGTGGCTACGTCGTGAATGACAGGTTGATTGCCCAATGTCCTCGAGATCCAGCCCTCGCAACCATAGCAACCTCACCGCTCTGCCCATGGCTCCGCCCATGGCTCCGCCTCATGCCCATATAAGTAGAATCCGTGGTTTTATTTTTCCCAGCATGCACCTGAAATTTTCAAGATGGCGCTGCCTAGATTTGAAACTATTGGTTTCCGAGCAGCAGTCCACAAACCAATGGGTGACGTCACGGATGTTACGTCCATTTCTTTTATACAGTCTATGCTATTGCAGAGTAGCAGGACCCCCGATGGGTAACTGTTGTTATCTGTAGCACCGCAGGGACACAAACAGTCATCGTATCTGTTTGTCCAACAGAGTCAGACACTGAATTTCAAAGCAAACAATGCAGAAATTAAAGAGAAATGCTAACTCTCTCTTTGCCTCTCTGCATTCTTTAGCCATTGAAACATATTGTTAGACATATGTTCCTCAGTCTGATCACGGTCTCTTCAGCAGATTATCTTCCGAGGACCAATTTGTTTTTAACTAGGGGAAAGAAAAATAGGCTTGCTAACCAATAAAAAAAAAAATGGTGTAAATGTAAAACTATTTCT
This sequence comes from Scomber japonicus, assembly GCF_027409825.1. Classification (NCBI taxonomy): domain Eukaryota; kingdom Metazoa; phylum Chordata; class Actinopteri; order Scombriformes; family Scombridae; genus Scomber; species Scomber japonicus. The sequence continues at coordinate 4,835,197 of NC_070590.1, read as the reverse complement.
CTGAGCTTTCATCAAACTCTGAACAAATCCTGTACATGTGGACCAACTGCCACATGGTGCTAACAGAAGCACAGGGACTGCCCACACATATATAAGAGAAATTAGGAAATTACTGTTAAAGTAGTTTAGGCAACATGCATTGCATCCAAATTACATCACTCCAGACAGCATGAGCAAATCATCTCCTGTTTGTGGCATGCAAACTGTAGCTAATGGTTAAATTTAGGCAAGAAAACTCGACACTTGAGAATGAGTTAGAGATTATATATTTCATGACTATTTCAGGATGCTGGAGTTGGATTTTAGATGCTGGTGTGTCCACAACCCCTCAATGTGATATATTTCTATATTTAAGAGCAATGAGAAAGCTCAAATAAATAATATATATATATCATGAAGCTATTTAATCAACTCATCTGACATTACTTTCCATTTGAAGCATTTTAGCATTTAACCTGTTGCTTTTAACGTCTTTCAGTTTACCGTTTCCTTACTTTTGGAGTTCATATTTCATCACGCTTGTCTCACAACCTTTTAGAGGGTTAGGGTTAGGTTGCTTTCACAGACGGACTTTCATAACCATTGCTACAGTATCACCTGTGGAGTAACGCTGCGATCGCCACGCAATGCCTTTCAATCAGAGTATCCTGTTAACCAACTGTACTGTGTGCAGCACTCACTTACATCCTCTTTCCTCAGCTCACATTTCCAACCCCGGTTTCTCTTATGCGCTTCAAAACACACACACAGACACGTAACACCAGAAACTTGAGTGCAGTTACGTGGCCTTTAACACACACACACACACGCACACACACACACACACACACTGTATACAGCATATGAGAAAGAAAATGAAATGGATTGTTTGCGCTACTGCTAATTCATTTTAGAAACACCTCCACAAAACTATTTATTGATCTAACCGGGACTCTTTGATAACGGGAGAGAGAGAGAGAGAGAGAGAGAGAGAGAGACAGAGAGAGAGAGAGAGAGAGAGAGAGAGACAGACAGAGACAGAGACAGAGAGAGAGAGAGAGAGAGAGAGAGAGAGAGAGGAGAGAGAGAGAGAGAGAGAGTCTTACATCTGTGTGAAGTGGAAACCTACTTGATTAAAGCTACAATGAAAAAGCTAAAATGTCTACATCAAGTCTTGCATACTGTAAGTTTTGCTCTTAATTCAAGTTCCAGGTTAACAGTGTGTTGTACTGGAGAAGGTCACATTCAAGACTTTTCTGCTTCTGCATGCAAATGTTACTTACTAGAAACCTCTTAAAAAGGCAGTAACCGATTTTTTTCAAATCAGAAATTGTAAAAAAAAAGATGTCGTGAAGTTGCAGCCATGTCTTCCAGTATAGACCTCAGTGGTTTCTACCTGCATGCAGCTCTAGACCACTTGCACCTTATTTTTAACGTCCAAAAGAGTCAGACCTTAAAAAATATTTCAGAGAGGAGGGAAAAAAAATGCTTATTGGTTGAACTAGTCATATTTATGTATGTGGGCCACTTTGCTTTAGGGAGAAGTGAGCCACTGCCTTACATCACTTCCTGTTAGTATTAAACGGTACTGTATACGTTAAAGAGACACACTGTAACAGCATCGGTGAAACAAATAAAGACCAAATCTTACACGATATTTGAATTCTTTAAATATGAATGTGTGCAATATAAATGCTATTTTGACTTTGTAATGACCTTTGAATTTGAATTTTGGAGAAACGAAACAGGTTATAGTACTTAAAATTACAAGTGCAATCAAAGCGAGGCGCTGGATGTTTTAATGTGGAGCAATAATCCAAACCAAAAAAATCACATAAACACAGATTACTATCCTTTAAGATCAATCCAATAGTGACTTTTAAGCCTTATTGGAATGAGGATCAGCTTTCAAAAGAACTAACAGGAATCAAAGGGAAAAGGCAATCTCTATTATAACAAAAAAAAAAAAAAAAAAAAAAAAATGTGAGCAGCACAACAGTCAACAGAGCCGTCCCCGCTGTGTTTTGTTTTGTTTCGTCTCTGCCTCCCAGATCCATCGGGCAGTGATAATTCACATCGGGGCCCGCAGCAGCCCTCAGCAGCAGCAGCACTGACATTGTAAGATGAACTGCTCCCAGCTAGATTAATGCCACCAGATGCCAGGCGAGATGCCATATTAATTACCCAGAGATAATGTCAGCACAACCATATGGCAGCTCAACTGGCCATTTAGTTGACAGGGAGAGGTCTTTATAGCAGTGCAAATTTCCTCATCTGCAACCAGCATCAACAGCCTTCGCCCCATATTCTCTCTCTCTCTCTCTCTCTCTCTCTCTCTCTACTGTAGCAACTGGAGCACTTCACTACTATTTGCACCGTTATTACTGAAATGATGATCTCTGCATCTGTAGGATATTATAATACGGACGCTAATACATTGTTAGGAAAGGCTTAGCGGCCATTTTTTTTTTTTAGTATTCATGATGATTTAGGTAATTTAGAGGATATAATACATTTTAATCAAGGCAAAGCTGGTGATATTCTATAGATATATATTTTAAATTGTTAATAAGACTTATATTATTGTCTGAAAACACATCATTAAGCCCCACTG